>NC_051177.1:160528121-160577625 GCF_013339695.2 Rhipicephalus sanguineus | reverse complement strand
CGAGCAACGACCCGTCGGTACCTACATAACCCAGTTCCTTTCAGCCGGCGCGCCGTAGCGTGTGTGATGACGTAGTGGTTAGCGTACCCGCATGGGCGATTAAGTGGTCGCAAGCTCGAATTCTGTGTGTTTGTTGCAAATTTTCTAAAATTTATTTCTGTGCAAGATGTCTGTATATTGTTTGTACATCCAAACAAATATCTGTATAAACCTCAATATGCTCTATAGTCAATCAAAAACGAGTTTTTTTTTTGGCCCTACAAAAAACTAAGAAGTAACGGGAAGGAGCATCCATTGCTCTCTTGAGGAGCATCAGGAAGGAGTAACAGTTGGTCCCCAAGGAGCAACTGAGAGGACTATCTGTTCATCCCCCAAGAAGTAACTGAAAGGAGAGCAACGGCTCGTCACCTTGCCGTTGCTGCTTTTAGAAGAGTAATAGGAGCGGCAATGCACTTGCTCCCTCAAAGGAGGAACCCCTATACCCCCGTTGCTCTGTTTGGCTTAGAGTGTACGGGCAGGTCGTCGTTCGCTCAGGACTTCCATCGTTCGGTGTCTTCTCGCAGCCGCCGTTGCTTTTCCCGTTCGCTAGTATTCCGGATAGATGCTTCGGCGAAGCTGAAAGGTGCGGCCATGACGTTTATCACTGGTTTTTCCCGATAGTTTATTAACGTTTCTTTCAATAAATGGTTACGTTTGTCTAGAAATCTTGATTGGTGTTCGCCGCTCCTCTGTTACCTTCTTCATTTTACAGCGAAAGCTGTTATGAGATCATTTCAGCGGCCGTTTTACAGCGAAAGCTGTTATGAGATCATTTCACCGGCCGTTTTGACGCCGTAGTTGTCCGCCGCCGCCGCCGCCGGTGTCCGTAACCAGCATCGCACGAAATAAGAAAAAAACGAAATAAGAAAAAAAATTCCAGGATGGAACGAGGTTCGAACCTGGGCCCTCTGCGTGGAGCCCAGTATTCAACCTCTGAGCCATGCCGCTGCTTGAAACTGCTTTGCAAAAAGGCCTGTACAGGCTTCATGTCGGGCAGGAACCACATTAGCAAATGCAATATAGCGTGGTAAAGAGTAAAATAAGCACCAAGCGTCGCACAACGCGAATTCTGTAACCAGGCGTCACACAATTGCGATTGATTTGCGCAACGAGTAGGTTGTTGAATGCTTCCAACCCTTACAAAGGGCTGTGCCATAATTGTTTCATCGTCATCAGGCACAGCATCATAAAGTGCGATAATGCCTTACATGCGTTTAGCAGGTACCAACGCTCTCAGTGGAATGACGAAAAATGGCACAGTGCCCTGCTGCCCTACTTCTCCAAACTTACAATGATTATAGCGTAGGGGGTTCTCCTGCAAGTGCACTTGTATTGGGTGCCAAGGAAGCCCATAAGCACATGATCCATTTCCTCGGGGTCTCAGTAAAATTACAATGAGTTATAGCGTAGTGGGTTCCTCGCAAGTGCACTTGTATTGGTTGCCAAGAAGCCCATAAGCGCATGATCCATTTCCCGGGGTCTGAGTAAAGTTCTTCCCCCCTCCCGTCTTCTCCCACGCAACGTATGTTATACAGCATGACGGGAGAGGGAAATAGCGGACTGCGTGTCACCCCATGCAAATTACAAATCTGGTGGGCCGTCGTTTAAAGCTTCCAACCCATTACAAAGTGCTGAGCCATAATTCTTCATCGTATAGTCGTCGCGTCAACAAAGTTCACATAATGCTTACAGACGTGTAGCTGGTGCCCGCTTCTCCGCCGAATGACAAATAATGGCTTAGAAGGTGCTTCCCAACTTCACAAAAATTGTGATTTATGGCGTAGTGGGTTACCTTCTAGTGTACTTGTATTATCGCACCATGAGAGCTTCTCTAGAAACGGGCGCTCTTCCAGCTTTCGCTGTGACTGTGCTGCGGTTTCAGCGCAGGCCTGGCGTTTTCTGGCGCCGTAGTTGTCCGCCGCCGCCGCCGGTTGTCCGTAACCTCTATCGCTCAAAATAAGAAAAAAAAAACACGAAATAAGAAAAAAATTCTAGGATGGAACGGGATTCGAACCTCTGCCATCTTCGTAGGAGCCCAGTATTCAACCTCTGAGCCATGCCGGTGCTTGAAACTGCTTTGCAAAAAGACCCTATACAGGCTTCATGTCGGGAAGGAACCACATTAACATATGCAATATAGCGTGGTAGAAGACTAAGATAAGCACCAAGCGTCGCACAAAGATAATTCTGTAACCAGGCGTCACACAATGCGAATTGCGCAACGAGTAGGTTGTTGAATGCTTCCAACCCATTACAAAGGGATCCGCCATAAATCTTCATCGTCATCAGGCACAGAATCAACAAAGTGCCCATAATGCCTTACATGCGTTTAGCAGGTACCACGGCTCCCCGTATAAGGACGAAAAATGGCATAGTGCCTGCTTCGCTACTTCTCAAAAATTGCAATGATTTATAGCGTAGTGGGTTCCTCGCAAGTGCACTTGTATTGGTTGCCAAGGAAGCCCATAAGCACATGATCCATTTTCTCGGGGTCTCAATAAATTCCATAACTGGTGGGCTGTTTAAAGCTTCCAACCTACTACAAAGGGCTGAGCCATATTTCTTCAGCGTCATCAGTCGTCGCTTCAACAAAGTGAACATAATGCCTTACAGACGTGTAGCTGGTGCCTGGCTTCTCCGCAGAATGACGAATATTTGCTTAATAGGTGCTTCCCAACTTCACAAAAATTATGATTTATGGCGTAGTGGGTACCTTGCAAGTATACTTGTATTAGTAGCCCCAAGAGAGCTTACAACGGGCTCTAGAAACGCCGCTCTTCCAGCTTTCGCTGTGACTGTGCTACGGTTTCAGCGCGGGTCTGGCATTCTTTAGTAGACCGGGGTGAGTAGTATTGAATTGCCCAATTTCTGTGGCACATACCCGTTAAAGGTGATGATATTTTTTGTGCCCACCAAAGTTTTTACAGCCGGCTTAAGCAGCTTCACTGTTAAACCTGATGGAAATTAGGAAAAAGTCGAATAATTTCACGACATTTAAATCTTTGTTGCGACAAGTTAATTCTTTAGCGCAATGACTACACGTGCAACACCATTTCTCACAGAGTTGAAGACGTTCAACAACACTACATTAATGCAGAGCGTGCGATGAATGTTTCGTCTCGTCCTGCGATATAAAAACGCGAGAGAGACAATGACTCTATAAATAATTCTTTGTGTCTCCTTGTTCTATTATTATGTCATTGTGCTGCGAAGAAACGTGACTCATTATCGTCGGCGTTTAGCAGTTCTGCGAAACCTATTGTGCGGACTGAAACCTCGTTGTCGGTGCATGCTTGCCAGATTTTACAGCGAAAGCTGTTACGAGATCACCACAAGGGCCATTTTTGGCGCCGTAGTGGTCCACCGCCGCCGCCGGTGTTCGTAACCGCTATCACGCGAAATAAGAAAAACGAAATAAGAAAAATATCCAGCATAGAACGGGGTTCGAACCTGGGCCCTCTGCATGGGTGCTCAGTATACTACCTCAGCGCCATGCCGGTGCTCCAAAGTGCTTTGGAAAAAGACTTTATATAGGCTTCATGTCGGGAAGGAACCACATTTACATATGTAATGTAGCGTGGTAGAAGAGTAAAATAACAACTACACACAACGGGAATTCTGTAACCAGGTGTCACACAATGCGAATTGCGCAATGAGTGGGTTGTCGAATGCTTCCAAGACATTACAGATGGGGGTTGTCGAATGCTTCCAAGGCATTACAGATGGCTCTACCATATTCTTCTTCGTCATCAGCCACGCATCAACAAAGTGCACATAATGCCTCACAGGTGTGTAGCGGGTACAACGGCTCTCCTCAGGATCACGAAAAATGGCGTAGTGGCTGCTCCCTACTTCACAAAAATTACGATGATTTATAGCGTAGTGCGTTCTTCGCAAGTGCACTTGTATTCATTTCCAAGGAAGCCCATAAGACCCCCAAGTTCCCTTTACTCAGGGTATTATTAAAATTCATTTCTCCCCCTCTTTTTACGTTAACGTATCTTTATAGCGTGGTGGAAGAGTGAAGTAACGACCGGGCGTCACACAATGCGAATTACGTAACTAGTGGGTCGTTTAAAACTTCCAACCCAATACAAACGGCTCAGCCATAATTCTTCATCGTCATCAGCCGTCGCATCAATAAAATGCACATAATGCCTTACAGATGGTACCTCGCTTTTCCGCAGAATGACGAATAATGGCGCAGTGGGTGCTTCCCAACAAAAATTATCATTTGCAGCGTAGTAGGTACGTTGATAGTGTACTTGTATTAGTAGCCCCAAGAGAGTTTATAACGGGTTCTAGAAATGCCACTCTTCCAGCTTTCGCTGTGACTGCGCTGAGCTTTCCGCGCAGGTCTGGCATTTTTCTGATGACGCGGCACTGTTTCACGTATATCGCTGCGAATGTATTGCGCGTAGGTGAGCGGACTTTCTTCTGGCAATTTCCAAAGACATTACGTCTGCTGTTGTGAACAATAACAACAACATGTCTCGAATTCTGTAACTATTGTCAAATGAGAGATAATCATCGGTCTCATAGTCATACAGAGAAAATCATAATAATATGTATATGCTGTCACTGTTCCTAAGCATCACCTACATCTTGTCACCAAGTGCATGACCAGCCAATGCGTCACCAGCCACTGTGTAACTTTCAGCACACTGAGGTGGCTTTGTCCTTCACGCACCCGTAAAGCGCTTGAGGCAGCGCCATCCTTACATGTGAGCTACCGCTTGCTCTATTTTGCGTTTTGAAGAGGGTTCTAGGGAGCAGCCGTCACGTCTTTCTCTCTCTTTCCCGGAAGAGTCAAGTACCCACTTATGCACCTGGTTTGTAAGTGATTTACGTGGAATATTCTCCCCCTTTTCAGAAAGCCGGCTCCGCGCTCCTTGAGGTCGTCATGTTTCGCTCTTTCTTTGTGCCTACGCAGCTGCCCCCACACTAGCTTACCTCCAGAGCCAATCGGCAAAGCTGTTTTAACTTTTCAATGTCAGTCTACTCTCTCTCCTCAAGCTGTCAATGTGTGTATTTCTTGGCTCTGCTAAACGGAACTCCCGACATGGTCACCGGAAAGATCCGCCTACGCGATACTCATGCTAGGGCGTAGCAGAGCGCTGCTGTTAGGACAGGCATATTTGGCAAGGAGTGACAAATAGGAGAAAAAATGTCAGCCCATGTACAATACCGCATTGAAATGTAGAGAGAAAAAAAAGGGGAGGGTATATGGTGCGCTGAAGGCGGTAGTGATTTGTTATGTCGTGGAAGGTAAAAATACGATGCTCCACTCTGAATGATGTCGTGTGGAATCGTTTCATGTTCTTTCCAGCGTCGCGTGAGCCTACAGAACGGCACAACGAAACGACCTTGCGCGATGCCCTCTCCTAACTTTTAAAAACGAAAGTCTTTCTTGGTATACTTGAACGCAGAAATTTTTGGTCGGTCTGTGTTTCTCTCTTTTTGTCTGTCACACGATTCGGCTCGCCGGCCAAAGTTTAAGCACTTGCTGAACACCCAGCCATCTTGAACTGATAGCTGCACTTGTGAACATTGTCGATCAAAAAGCAAATAATACGCATATCTGAGGCGCAACATGAATACGTAAGTATTAGGTGGTGTGTTCCTTTACTAGAAAATACATAGATACGTAATTCTAAAGAACCTAGTGTTTCTTAGGCTGCTCTGAAAATGCCACGCTATGCACACAAAAAAAACCTCTGCCGACGAGATGATGCTGCCACCTGGCAGTGGCCCTGGCTTCTGCACAGATGGCGCCCATATCTCACGCAGCGCCTCCTCTATTTTATCAATGCCAGCCAGATGCGGCCGATTCAACCTAGAGGAGGCGCTGTCTGAGGCAAGGCAATACATAAATGGCCGCTTGATGAAATACAACCCACGGGAGGCCGCGCATGTGACCAGGACTCATGTAGTACGGCGGGCAGAAGACTGTCGTCTTTCGACATTTCCAGCGAAGCACGCACATACGCGGCGAATTTTTTTCCTTCCTCCTTGCCGGGAGTTGGACCTTCACCCACGTGCTTAACACTGAAGCACTTATCTTGCTACAGGCAAGAACGACGGTTATGCGTAAATAAATGGAATGCAACAATGGAATGCAACCACGAAATATATCGTGAATGACGAGTGACTTCGATAAAAGATAATAATTTCTTATCAGAAACGGCTGAGCGACGGCAAGCCCAGGATAGAGAGAGCATGTTTTTACAGCCCAGCTGTTATTCTCAAGGTTTGCCGTGTGTTGTAGATAAAAAAATATCATCATCATGAACCGACACGCGCTCTCTTCGCCCTGTTCTGCTTCGCTGCCACAACACGTGCGCCGATAAGTTCGGCGTGGGATGCAATAACTCTGATAGGCGTGAGAACGTGTACAGGGAGAGAGAAAGAAAGATAAAGTGATGGAAGTTAGGAAGAGATGTGAGGGTGAGGATGAGGCAAAGGAGGGGAGAGAGTAAAGCATATTACACTAAGAAAGAGAACTAAAACAGATATAGGAGGAAAGACATAGAGAGAATCAAAGAAAGAGAGACATACATAGAGATATAGACAAAGCGATAGAAAGAAAGTGAAAGGTAGAAATAGAGGCAGGGAGAGAGCAAGGGATGAAGGAGAAAGAAAGATAGAAGGAGCGACAAATAGAAAGAAATGTATTAAGATAGACAAAATATAAATGAACAGAGACAAAGAACACATGGAAAAAAGAGAAGAGAGAAATTAAAAGGAATTAGTATTGAAGAACGAAAAATAAAAATAAAGATAAACAAAGAAGGCCGCCAGCTCCACACTTCCCTCAGGTTTGGCAGCACGAAAGCGAAGCTGGCTTAATATTTTTTTTTTCAGCATCAGTGTAAAGATATAGTATCACTCTTCTGTGTATACTGTCGGTATAGTGTTTCAGGTGCGCGTAACATGTCAAAGGCACGTGCTTGTGGCGTAACCTATGGTAGAACAGCTGCTTGAAACGCAGAAGGCCTGGGTTCGATCCCCACTCGAACTGAACATTTTGTTATTTGTTTCTTTGCATCTATTTAACGCTATGGCATTATTATTATGAAAACATCGGTTGTCTGCGTTGTCTGAGTTGGGGTTTCTGAGCAGTTCTGAAGCGCCCTTTCCTGGGTATCGCGTCGTCCTGCTGAGTTACCCCGCGAACAATTAACCCAGGGAAGGATGAAAGGACAAGCACAGCTCTCAGAACGCAGAGCACTGGCGCTTGCGTCTGCAGTGGCTCCCGCTACGAACGAACAATCCGCCGTCTTCACTTTCCTGCGGTGCCCTCTCCAGTTTTGGTACGGTTTTGGTAAGAACCAGGACAGCCGGTATTGCCAAAACAAAAGCCTCAGAGATAAGTGGGCGTTGGGTGGCATTTCGGCTAGTGGAAGGGCGCACGCGCCGCGGCATCGTGAAAGGGGTGGATCGTCGCAGGAGTGGATGAAAGAGCGAACACAGTGCACAGCTCGTGGAAAGCAGAGCTCGTGTACTGTGCAGTCTAGCGCGGAAGCTTGGGCTGCTGTGGCTTCGGTTAAAGTGGCGTGTTTCCGATCCTGCACGCGATTAGTGGAAGTGCTTCGTCTGCCGCTAAACGAACTGCTCGAGCTAAGTCTCAGCGCCGCCGACGCCCGCATCCTGCTGTGCTCTAGTGTCACATTAACAAGTACGTAATCGCCGATTATTTTTGTAACATGCAGTATTTCAACAGCCACATCAAAATCATTCAGGCCACTAGCAATTAGGTTGTGTTCCTGTAACCTCCGGGATCACGCATGGCAGCATGTTCGATCTATTGCTTTTGAGAGCTGAGCTATTTACGCTTTTCGCTGTGCCTGGTAGCGCGAACATAAACTATCATCATCATGTTGTTGTTGTTCCTCAGACATTTGGCGCAACCCACTTGGGTGGATAAGCCATGAATCAGACGGTGAATCGGCACGTGTTCTCTTGGTCATCTTCTTCATCTTCTGCTTCGCTCCCAAAACACGTGCGCCGATTTCTCCGGCGCGGGGTGGAATAACTCTGATGGGTGAGATATTGAGTACACAGAGAGAGGAAGGAACAGAAACAGAAAGAGAGAAAGAAAGAAGAAAGAAGAAGGAAGAAACAAGAAAGAAAAGAAGAAAGAAAAGAAGAAGAAAGAAAGAAGAAAGAAAGAAAGGAAGAGAAAGAAAGAGAAAGAAAGAAAGAAAGAAAGAAAGAAAGAAAAGAAGAAGAAAAGGAAAAGAAAAAGAAGAATTCATGGCAAAAATTGCAGTGGGTTAGCTCAGCTTGCCAGGATATACGTTAGCGTTAGGAAAGGTTCAGCTGATTATTCTTAGCTTTCCGATTGTCTAGGATTATTAGCCTTCTTCTGTTCATTCTTCGTACGCTAAACCGCTAATTGCCAGGCAACTACTTCGGGATCCGATGAGATAAGCTTCTCGGCTCTTCTGCGCCGTCGAGCAGCATTTGCGCTTCCTCCATGGCAAACGTCAGTCACCTGCAAACGCCAGTCAGAGGCGCTATCAAGCGGCCCCAGCGCAGTGTCAGACGGCGACTGCACAGCGAAGGCCAATAGCGGCGCGCGCGCCGGCGCCGTATCTATGGCTACGACGTCACTCCTCTCGAATGCGGCGCAGACCAGCAGCGGCGAGACGCGCGCGGCGGTGTCGGAGAGCGCGTGAGATGCCAGCTCCGGTGACCCATTTGTGCGACATCACTGATCCTCGCGCACGCGCTGCACGGCTCATAATCCTCCACGCGAAATCGGCTCCGGCTAGGCAAGTGTAGCTAACGCTACAAAATTCTTGTTGACGAGGGACTCCAACCCATGTACCCACGAACCGAAGGCGAGCGTCCTAACCACTCGGCTATCCAGGTACGCTAGCAAAGCAGAGCACAGCCTTTTAAAGTGTAATATAGCAAGGTGGCGGGAAAGGGAAGTGAGGAGGAGAAGGTGGGAAATGAGGAAGGGCGAGAGTAAAGCTTAGCATAGAAAGAAAGAAAGAGAGAGAGGAAGAAATGGAAGAAAGACAGAAAGAGAGAGAGTCAAAGAAAGAAGCAAGGCACAGGAAGAAGGGGAAGAATAGAGAGAAAGAGAAAAAAAAGCAAGGAAGTGAGAGATAGAAAGACAGAGAAAGAAAAAGAAATTATATAGAGAGAGAAAGGAAGAAATTTAAATAAACAGAGACAAAATAAACATAGAGAAAAACTGAGAAATGATAGAAAAGGAAAAAAACAGCAAGAAAGAAAAGAGAGCAATAAAGAAAAACAAAGGCAGCTCCGCAGTTCCTTCAGGCTTGCCACCCCTACTGCGAAGCTGCCTTAATATTTTTTATATATAATAATACTACAGTCAACAGTTAACTCGTCTCGTGTGCATCGACAGTTACCAAACAATGTGACCAAAAAATATACGCGTGAGTCGTTCTCAAGCGATCGACGAATAGGTCGATTGGGCGTCATCACGAATACTTGAAATTATGTATGTTTTCTGTTTAGATCGAAAGGCCTAGATGCCTCATCAAACGCGAAAAGTGACTGTTGGCGTTGGCCGCGGCGCAGTCGGCGTCAACGGGAGTGATACCAAAAAATCCTGTGATAACGTCACCATATGACGTCGCACGACGGACGTCACGTGATGACGTCATCATGCAACGGGATCGGAGGAATTGTCTCCGATCCCGGAGGCAACGAAAAACCATGTTAGGTGCAGAAAGGAAGAAAAAAGTTGGCTCTCGCTTTAGAATAGTCTTTGGCAAATGCACATGGGACAGTTTATTTTTTTAACTACAACAAAAATGTTTTGCTATGTGTACCCAATCGAAGCCCTACATCCACATGCAGGTTCTTCTTGAAATACTTATTGTGACCTTATCTAGCAGCTTTTTTTGAAACTGACATCTGAACAGCGGAGATGAAGGGTATGTTCTTTGCTGAAGCGTAAAGGTTCCTGTACGGGCTTATCTAGGTCGCCTATACGCGCAGAAAATGTGTCTGGAAGGTCACAAGAAATAGAGGTGGGTGGGGGGTATGATACTTCGAATTGTGAGCTACATTTCTTTGTCTGCTCAGAAAGTACGTGTTTAAGAAGTCAGCTAGAATTCGCATGTCTACATGGTGAATTGCTTCAGAAGATTATAACTGTAGAAAAATTTCGCACCGTTCAACTATATTTATCTCATGTGTAATAGTGCCTACCAGGCTACGCAAGTCAAGTATTTAAATATAATGAGGAGCAATTACTTTGAGAGGCCTACTAGAACTACAGAATGAAGTTCCAGAAATTCGTAATAAGCAATCACTACAACCTACATGACACATGTCACCCTTAATTACCATGCAAACAAGTAAAAGTGCTTAAACTGTTTAATGCAAATACTGTTCTGGAATTGAATCATTTCAGCACTAATTTACAACGAACACGACACCATGACTAGTAGGGTGTTCTATTCTTCTTTTCAAAGCTAGGTAACGGTTCCCCGCAATATTATAATATAAAAATATGGAAGACTTTGCGGGTTGCGGGCAGGTAAATATGAATTCCTTTTTTTTGTTCGTAAAAACATGAATGAAAGTTTCTAAATCTCCTTTCTTGAGGTTTTTACTTTGATTATATGAAACGCTATAGGTGTCCCCAACATCACCGCATCGCGATACGCTGCGTGCGCCGTGCAACGGCTGCTCGGACGCTAGCAGCAACAAACGAGACACTGGACTGACAGCTCGCCCTCTCAAACTTCACAAGCAAAAGGAAAAAAATAAAGTTTTCAACCACTACTACACCCGATGGCCCGGTGACCGATACTTTATAAGCAAGCAGGGGAGTAGCTCGACAGGTACTCCGCGGGAACCTGCTGCAAGAAGTGTGCATGCATGCCGCGTGCTGTCTGCTGGGGCCAGAGTAACTGTATTCTCGTGCCACTTTTAAAATTTGTTGCAAATTTCGTAAACTGTAGTTATTACCGGTGGCCACGATGCACTGCTGATCGCGATTAAACTCGATAGTTAAAATTCGGCAGATGCCACGTCTTGTGGAAATCGGTTTAGGAGCCAATCACGATAAAAAAATTCGATCCGGAAGAGGCCCGATCGCTATCGAACGTGACCGTGTGACAGCGGCATAAAAATTAGTTATTTTTCTTGCGTCGCCTTTCTCTGCTCCTGGCGGACTATCTACAATGCAACCCGCTTCAGTGCCCACACTGAATGAAGGAACAGCTTTATTTGTCCCTGCTTCAAGGGAAGGAGGCAATCGGGCAGAGGATTGGAAAAGGATCTACTTGACGTAGGCATCGACTACCCTCTCAGCCCACTTCGAGATGGCCTCCTGATTGTCGTGCCTCCAGCTGCACAAGGCAGCCTCCCACTGCTCCTCAGCAAAAATTAAGTGTTTCAAGAAAAAGGGTGAGAGGGGTGAGAGGGCAGCGCCACGTGATTCGGTTTAAGTGTGCTGTGGAAGTGGCGCAGAATTTACAAGAGGGAGATTCACGATCCAGGCGCAAGCATTCGATGGGTATCAACTCGCTACGGAGGAGACGCCGTTCACAGCGCTGGATCAGCTCATTACATTCCGCGACATTTGCACACACTACCCATTAGAACATATCACCTTCCCGCCACTCATGCGCAAATCCCTGCACAGGTGTGAAATTCTGAGGCGACAGCTGCAGACAACGCCAAAATGTCTTCCACATCAATACGCTCCGTTGCTTCGGAGAGTTAAAGAAATTAGAGAGTGCATATTGTCATGTGAAGACTGTTTATATGGTTTGAAAGTGCAGATTATAACAGGCGTTCAGTGGTCAACTGGCCCAGCTTTCAATTCTTCTTGTGCAGTGCGCTGTTGCCGACCTTGGTGGTCTGAGCAGAACACTTTGGCTCTGGCGAAGATAAGCGACACGTCACTGTTATCATGCAGACCAAGGTGAAACTGTATAATGTCCACCTTGACCTGAATATTTCATCTTTGCGTAAGAAGCTCTGTTGGGAAGTGCTCGTGAGCACTGCCAGCGTGTCTTAAAACTGACAAGTTCGCCCCCTTGCCGTGCCTGCAAATTCCACGGAAATCAATTGTCAGTGAAGAAAATGGGCAAAAGAGGGTTTTAATATAAGCGTTGTGTGCGTAACTAAATTTGCGTACAATGATTTCAGGTTTCATACGTCCGTTATAAACACCATTCGCTAATGTGGCGAGAAATTACTACGAGACAACGTCTGTATTACGGGGAAAGATACAACATGTTGAATATAAAGTGTGGAGAACATTGAGTTTGTTTAATTAGTAGTGTCGCCAATTAATAAAGCGAGAGCAAGAAAGGCGTCCTGCAACACTTTCTCAGCATGGTCAGAAAACGCTGCCCATTCGTAGTCGAGGCTTTTGAGAACACGGGAGCGCAACACTACAGCGCCGCATGCGGCCTCGAATTTACAATTAATTCTCACATTTCGCCAACATCCCTCCCTCTTCTCTAGAGCCATTTTGGCGACAATCTAAAAAATTTAACCATCTCCCACTGAAGGCTACGATGTGGGGATGCGAGTGCATGGGTCGACTTAAAGTTCCGTTCATCACGGGCACCTTGCCCGATATTAACGCGTACTTCCATGTGCAGCACACCATGAATTCACTGCAGCTTTTACTCGTCCCGAACTCTTGTTGGAGCACGCCACGCAGGTTCATCGCGCATCGGCAGAATCTCGTTCCCCGACGCCATCACGCAACTGCTGAGAGAGTGTAAGCGGGAGAGGCCACAGCGTCTTACCCAGCCCCTTACACAGGCTCGAACGAGCTAACGCGTGCCAGCGCGTTCCGACTAGGATACAACGCGTTGGTTTATAGGCCTCCCAAGCTCGGCCAGGGGGCGCTGCGTCGCACGCGTTTCGCCGCCTTTCTTGCGAAAACCGGTCGCTCCTGTCCCCACACCAGCCTTTTGACTGCGCTGTCTCCGCACGTTCAGGCACCCTGCACGCGCTGTTCTCTGCTCGCCGTGCACGTGCAGCTTCACGTGTCGCTTGCTCTGAAGGTTTAGAAATATCCCAGAGATGGAAGGAAACGTTTTAACGGTGGGAATCTTACCAGAGGAGGACGGTTGATCGACCACCTTTTCGGGACAGAGCAGGTCGTCAAGGGCGATGCTGTTAGTGCGAGCGCGTGCAGATGCTGAACGGGCACATTTCTTTGACATGAGTAGGGAGGTGACTGCGCGAGTTCTGTAATTATGTTACCGGTAAAACGCACATTCGTTGCGGCAGTCGTGTATACTCGGAGCTGTCAGCAACCATCCAGCACGCTTTCGCGTGCGTTATCTATTGATAACTTTTCAATTGCTTGGATGCCAAGTTTGTCGTGCGGCTTTAAATTTATTATGAGCTCATTGTGAAGAGCATAAATTTACATCTGCCCTGTTGAGTCACTGGCTGCATCACTTTTGCCGAGGTTTGCATCGAATGATAGCAACGTCGGATCGCAAGTTTAATGTCGCCTTGGATTTTTTTAGAGCTCCCTTTGACAGCATAATGATATACGGAAACAAAAAATAAATAGATATTCATGCCCACTTCGACGATGCATGTTTCTTGCAGAGGCGTGATTCATTTCGAATAATATCGACGTCTGATCACGCACCGTGTTCGCTTATTCCAATGTCGCTTTGGTTGTTTCGACAGCTCGCTTGGTCAGCATCATACTATACAGGGGCGTAGCCAAGGGGGGGTAGGGGTGGTTCAAACCCTCCCCGAAAATTTTCAATTTTGCTTGCGTATATGTACACGCACACATACAAACGCACGCACAAACATACATAAAGTATGGTTGGACCCCCCCCCCCCCCCCCCCCCCCGAAAAAATTTCTGGCTACGCCCCTGATACTATACAATACCCACTGGGATCGCGCATGTTTATTATTATGCCGAGATTTGTGCCCAATAATGAGCGCATCTGAATTCGCGAAGCCATCGAAAATTAATTGCCACCTTGGTTCTTTTTTCAGCTCGTTTCCAAAGCGGCATGCAAGGCTTTTTATTACGTGCCGAACGCATGACATTAATACGAGGCACGCCGTGGTGGATTAATTCGGATTAATTTCGGCCACCTGGGTTTCTTTAACGTGTACGTAAATCTAAGTACGCCGGTGTTAGTGCATTTCGCTCCCATCGAAATGCAGCTGCTGTATGCATGAATCGAACCCATGACCCGCGATTTTAGCAGCGCAACACTTCAGCCTTCTAAGCAATCACGGCGTGTCGCATGCAAGGCCAATATAAACGCTCAGTGCAACATACATCTTAATTCTGTTTACAGGGAGCCGCGACGGGAAATGTACCGCAATCAGCTGAATTAAACACTTAGTACTCACGGTACGTTATTTAAACTGTGGTGTAATAAGCCCAAATGCTCCGCTGCTGTAACATTACAAATGGTTGACTCGGAAAGCCAGCGCGCAATCTCGAAACGTACAGCGGCTGTCTATTTGTTGTAACTTCGGTTCACAAACGCACTTCCCTTTCAAATGAGCACGATCATCGCGTTTCTCCCCGTTAATAGTTCGTAATACTGTGTACGACAGAAACTGCTTCAAGGTGACAAGACCGCGAAAGCATCGCGGCTAACTGCCATAATCCACTCTTGACGCCTCTGCTCCTCGGACTGCTTGCATTGGAAACGGTAGAACATGACAGGAAGTTTTCGGCTCTTCGACATTTTTAAACTTTTGTGACAGTTCACAATGCAGCAGGACTGCGTGTCTGCTTTCGAGTACGACGAAGGAGCGGCACCCATAGCGTGAAAAATGCGAGATAAAAGCCTCGGGGAGCACGTTCTCCGCGCGCGCGATGGGAAAACCAAGCAAGAGCGACCCGTCCCAGCTACCGGAGTTTTGCCCTCTCTCCGCTGGGGCGGCGGATGGCGCTGCGCAAACTTGAGCGTTGGAGGCCTATCGTGCGTCTGCAGAATCTCGCTCGCCGACGCCATCACATGATTGCTGAGAGGGTGTAAGGGGGAGAGGCCACAGCGTCTTACCCAACCCCTTACACATGCCCGAAAGCGCTAGCACGTGTCAGCACACGTGGTTTGTCTGGGTTACGCCAAGCTAGGACAGCATACGGCAGCCCGAGCCCCTAATGTGCTCTGCACGCATCATCATCAAGGCGGTCGAAGAACGAGACGAAGACTTCTCCTTGGCGCGAGCGCGCGCTCTGCACGTATCATCATCAAGGCGGTCGAAGAACAAGACGAAGAAGACTTCTCCTTGGCGCGAGCGCGCGCTCAATATGGTGCAGATGGATATGGTAGGTTTCAGAAAGCGGACGGTCGCCAATGGAACTACGGACAAAGCCCAGCGGAAAAAGCTGCATCGCATCTAATATATTCGAAAAATATAGACTCTTTCTCTGGCTGAACGCCTTCCGGTTTCGAGCGTCGGCGTAGCCTAGCAGCAGTCGCAGGTAACGAAAGCCTTAGCGAGTAGCCCGCACATTTTCAACCCTTTTCTCCCTGTATCGGCCAAATATTTTAAATAAATATTCTTCTAAGCTGCACACAGAACACTATAAAAGTTAGTTTTTCACTTTAAGTGCCTTCCTTTTATCTGAAAGCGGAAAAAAAGTCTTTCCTTACTCTGGCACCACTTAAAAAACACGCTTTCTGCTTCAGCATTATAGAGCAGTAATTGAAGTGACCGGAAGTTTCTTGGGTGCAACACGTGCTGCTGCTATCGCAGTCTTGAGACAAAAGCTCCTTGCTTGAAACCAACCGAAAAGGCGAATAGTCGAAATTTCCGGAGCCCTCCATTACGGCGTCTCTAATAATCATATTGTAGCTTTGGCTCACTTCTCCGCAGAATGACGAATAATGGCGTGGTGGGTGCTTCCCAACTACACAAAAATTATGATTTGTGGCGTAGTGGGTACGTTGCTGGTGTAGCCCCAAGAGAGTTTATAACGGGCTATAGAAATCCCGCTCTTCCAGCTTTCGCTGTGACTGTGCTGCGCTATCCGCGCAGGCCTGGCGTTTTTTTTTGCATTTCCATGGAGAAACACTAGGCATATTAGAACTGCGAGTTAATCTTTTTAATGCAAAGGTTGGAACCACTAGACGTCAAGATTTTGACGCATGTAACCTATAATTTTTAAGACAAAGCCTTAGATATCGATGAAGCGCGACAAGTCACTGTCGTCGTCGGCGTCGAAAGTAGTGACGCGAAACTCGTCGTCATGCCGTGACGTCTCAGGTCACTGAAATTTGAAGTTTCAGTCATGAACGATACAGTGGAATGAACCTTTCAATCAGGCTGTGAGGCCCCGCACTTCTTAACTTAACCGCGTAATTCATAAGAACCGGGTTGAACTGGTGCTCTTTGTTCTTCTGCACAATGCCTCTACGAACTTTTCATAGATGTATGTCAACGACGCCAATCGCACGATTTCTACAAGTGATGGACTTTACAACCGAGTCTCACAAACTAGACATGGCGCTTAGCTCGAGCTCAGTCACAAGTTTTCCGCATTCTCATAATAAATGTCAATTGTTCGATGACCACGAATATTTCAGGATAATCAAGCGATTGGTAGTCGTTTCCATAAAAGAACGCTATGAATGGCGTCAGCTTATACCTGAAAAGATCAGCCATGAATCGTTGCGATGTATTTTCGTAACAGAGAGGTTTAAATAGTGTAAGTTGCACTAGGTTACACGTTAAAATACAGGGGGGTGAGGCTGCGCAAGCGCGGAACGTAATGACAGCTGAATGCGTAGCGTGGACCTGCAAGTCGCGCTAGGCTTGTAGGGGCCAGCCTGGCCAGCCAGTAAGACCGAAAAGCCCAGTATGGGGGATAATATAAATGGAAGTGAGCCAACCGCCGTGGTCGTTCTCGCCCCCTTTGATCGCGCTGCAGTTAGAAGGACGGCGTACGCTCTTGTAAACACTTCGGAGCGCATCGCTCACCGAAGAAATGTAGCAAACGTTTGTATTGTTTCGTTTTTGGTTTGTTTTTACATCTCCGCGTCTTTCTTGCCAAGCACTCCTCGATGGTGAACCTAAGCAGCTCCAAGTGAGGCTACTTAGGTTTCGCATACGCCCCCTCATTTTAACAATACATACGCATAGGCATAAGCAGGAAGTGTCTATACGCGCGTGCAATCTACCTGCGTGCTGCCTACGCACATTCATTTTTTATGTATTGTGAGAAAGGGCGCAGGAGATGTCAGGAACTACGTGGGCCTTAGCATTTAATAGAATCTTCGGGAGTGATTCTATCGCCGGGATTTTTAACGGCATAGTTATGGGCATTTTCCTTTGCTAAAGTACGCCGCTTTCTCCTAAAGAGTATAAATAATAGGTGTCTAAACGCCGTGCATGCTCTACAAGCAGGCAAACTATGCAGATTTACGGAGGACTGATACTATGGACCATCGTTGCCACTGCAGCGGCATTTAATAGTATGTTTCACCGTTTAGGCGTAGATGTTTCTCCATATCAAAACCCTTGGAAGGTAAATATTTTTTTTCTCAGTCATATAGCGCCCAAAAGTTTTGCTATTATTAAAAAAAGTTCGGCAGGTCCTATGCCTTGTGGAAATCGGTATCATGCGAGGCAGTCAGCGAGCAGTTCTACGCAGAATATTTGGCTTTGAGAGAAGCGTTACGAGGTGGGTCGACGTGGTTTTCAAAGTGTAGTAGTTGTGAGCTCAACGTCGGCTTATAGGCACGTCGACAGCACTAGCGTTTAAAGGGTATCTTATGGTTTGACGTAACGTCAGCACTCACGTCAGAGCACACACGTCAGTATTATTGAAACGAAGTGCACTTTACGCTGTGATCATGTGAATATCAAATGTAACTTTCGAAAGCCTAATATACCTCGCTAAGCACCAACTTTGACCGTTGGCGTCCCGCGTCGTCGGCGACGAGTGGTGCGAAAAATAATCATCACGTGATGACGTCACCATATGACGTGATCATGCCGTCACAGATCGCAAAAAGGCGTGATGTCATCAGGACGTCACAAATTCTTGCGTGATATCACTTGACATAACGCCACATAATGCGGTTGAAGTGTTGTATGCGTTACCGAAAAAATGTAACTAAATACGCTACTCGTTACGCTAAAGAAAATAGGACACGTTACCGTCCTGCGTTACCGATAAAAAAGTTCACGCTTACTGTTACCGCTACAAAAAATGTATGGCTGGTTACTTCTGCCGGTACACCATAGTCAGAAATGTTAATCAGTGCATCCTCGCCTCCAGAACCTACAATAGCAACTTTATAAAACTCATCTTTATATGTCACATAAAGTTGTCACCCGAACAAAAAATTTACCGGAAATACTGATGAAATGAGAACAATTTGCACAACTCTGCCGTATCTTCGCAGTAATATAGTCGCCTAGGGTTGCCTGAATAGTTACATGTGATGGCTTCTAACTACGTGGAACATGGGGAAGCTATTTTTCGGAATGGTTAATTAAGCACAAAGTGATCGATTTCATCGTCATCAATGATCTTCTCAAGGAAAACATGACTGAACAAACTTGCAGTAATTATTAGGGCATGCTTCTTCTATCAAAATAAGTGCGCACATTTTGTTGCAATAACGGAATGCTTAAATGGCAAAAGAGGAGGGAAAATTATTTGCGTGCATAAGCAAGCTTTTTTTTTTTCAATTTGACCTGCGTAATTGTCGCAAATATTGCGACTGCGTATGTGAAAGTGTTCAAGGTCGGCCTCCCATGCTCAGGAATTCAATAACCAGAAACGTAGGCGCAGTCAGAATAGCAAGAACAAAATAATTTTGAATACGAAGTTTATAAACAGTGCTACAGTAGTGCACGAACAGTTTGCTAATCTAACTACAAACCGCTCAATATAAGAAACAGCCGCGTTCCAACGCTTTAATCGGACAGCTTGACTTGCTTATTAGCGAGTACGTCCCCACGTACGCTAAATAGGAGCTCGACGGACGCACTATATGGTGCTCCTGTATTCACTATAAGGAAGAGCTAGTGAATGCGCGGAAAGTTTTCCTTGAGCCAGCTAATGGCGATGCCATGCAGCACCAAAGGTACCGAGACAGTCGCTCATCTTCTCTTGGCGATTACGATCAGAAGACATCTCCGAAGAAGTCATCCTCCTTTGCGCTGGAGCTCACACCGAGTCTCGATGTCCACAAGCCGAGCAGGTGTCGACCGCTTGCTTTTGAAGGTTACAAGCAAATTATTAAACTTTGCTTCATCAACAATCAACGGCAACTTTAACCCCGATAGCAAAGTAGCCGAAACTGTAGCAAACCCATTTAATAAACTTCGTCAATTTGCTCCCCATTTCAATTTTCCCCGTGCGAAAAAGGACACCGTGCGGGGTCGTGTTGTCAACGCTTGGCGGGCCGACAGCAGTCTGCCGCCGCGACAAATAACGTCTGCGCGAGCTCTGAGAAAGGCGCTCCTACAAAGCGAATGAATTTTGTGTGAGACTGCGAGGCTAATTGGAATGAAACGTAACAATTAACGCGACACCTCATGTTGCAGAAAATGCTAAAGAAAGTACGTTACCCGTTACAATTCCGAAATTTTAACGAGTACGTTACCAAGTTACTGAAGAAAGTAACGCGTTACCGGTAGCGCCGTTACTTGTAACGCGTTACCGCCACCACTGCGTCGTTGTAGCGCCCTTCTTTGTGCGGCGAAAAAAACGGCAGCGGGCGCGATCTAGAGACAGGGGCGTAGGCAGAAATGTTTTTTTTTTGGGGGGGGGGGCACCTTCTTGATCCGACATTGGGTCTGGGCAGATAAGTGGGGTAGCTCTTTCCATCGGTCACTAAGCTGTGCTATGTGGCGGCGCTGTTGGGGAACAAAAGTTCACGGCGTATTTGTTGTAGAAGTGAGATGTTAGAAAATTTTAGTTAGTCTGGGGAAGTGGAGCGCACATCATACGGAACTGCAGGTCATAACACACAGAGTAATGTACTATGTGCAGAGCGAGCGCCGGCGATGCCAAGCCCCATCAAATGAAAAAAATATAGAAGCCTTCTATCTGAATGAAAATAATGGCTCGTCGTTAGAGGCTGCTTGAATATTTGTGTCTTTATTAGTTTGTAATGATTAATGTTCAACAACTGTATTTAAAGAGCATATGATAACATATGCGCTTTAAACCTATGAATGTGTTAGAGGGACTTTAAACAGAATAATGTCCCTTGTTTGAGATTGGCTGAATTTTGCACGGCTCTTTTTTCCGTGTGAACATTAGAGTCACCGCTATATAAAAAAAACATGGTTAGTCCCTCCGTCATAGGAATCGCTACAACACGAAATTAAAACTTGTCCTCACCGAAGAAGTTCAATGTTTACTGTACATTGATATAAGGGAGCTTGCACAATGTCTATTCGTGTTTGGCAGCTTCAACACCCTCTCACGTGGATGTACCCACATTGAAGCTTGGTGGTACATCTTTATACCGACGACTAACGTCCATGACCAATGATTAAGCAAACCCTGGTGGTAGCTGTAGTTGTTAACGGTGAGAGCATAATCATAAACAGCGGTGTGGCAGCCCGAAGAGCGTCGCTGATTCGACGTGGAACTTGGGCTAAGGTCGCTATCCCGCGGCATGGCAAAAAGTTATTGAACGCCACGGCCAGACTAGAGGTAAACGCAACGCTCGGGGTGTCTCCCCATGTAGCCTGGTCGCAAATTTTCTCGAGGTGAGCGTAAGCGTGAAACGCGGTGTTACAATCAGGCAAAGCAGGCGCGCGTCGCAGAGCCATTTTTGGTACAAATATATTTTATGAGCGAGACTGCCGTTTGGGCTAAGGTCACCACCTCGCAGTGTGGTAAAGCTTTGACAATATTGCACTTCTGGTATTGGAAACGCGCCGAATGGGACGGACGCGTAGCAACGACGCATTGTAGGACCTAATCGCGGAGGACACAGTCATGATGCATTACTTCGTTTTACCGTTTCCAGAGGACGGCACCACCCGGCCGACCAAGAGCACTGTGAAAGGAAAGTGTTAGATATAAAATGCGCCTTTATAAAGCCCCCTGAGTTGGTGAACGTGCCGCAGAGGATAGCATGCCCGGCATCGGTTGCCGCGGACCGAGAGTCCGTGGGTTCGACTCCCGCAACGGCAGTTTTTCCTTTGCCATCTGCTCGTGTCATTTTTTGACGTCATTTCCGTGACGGAAATACGTCACTGAAGTCCTGGTGGACCCCGGCATAAAACACTGTCGTGTTAATATATCAAGAGAACGCACCCGCACGCTTCGAAGACAGCACACATCGCACACACGCACTACCTTGGAGGTCAAAATCCAGTGCCAATATATACGGGGTGGTCAGTGAACGGTTGTGCAGCGCGAGCGGTCGGTTTTTTCAATCAAGACGCTGCCGCGACGCTGCCTCGCGACGCTGCCTGCGTCGGCGCCGCTGCGCCGCGAGGCAAGATAGGGGGGGGGGAAGCGTACGCTTCCCCCCCGATCTTGCGTACGCTCCCCCCCTACGCTTCCCCCTCTTTCTCCTCTCCGTAGGAGACTAT
Source organism: Rhipicephalus sanguineus (assembly GCF_013339695.2). Taxonomy (NCBI): domain Eukaryota; kingdom Metazoa; phylum Arthropoda; class Arachnida; order Ixodida; family Ixodidae; genus Rhipicephalus; species Rhipicephalus sanguineus. The sequence goes on along the minus strand of NC_051177.1, from coordinate 160,556,056 downwards.
CCGTAGGAGAGGAGAAAGAGGGGGAAGCGTAGGAGAGGAGAGGGCGACACATATCACGTACTGTCGCAGCGCATTGTCTTTAGGGAGCCTTCATGTGTGCACGCCCCCTCCGTTTTTAAGACTGGTTATGGGGGAGGGGAAGGGGAGAGGGGAAGTGGAGAGGGGGAGGAGGGGGGGAATGGAGAGGGGAGGGGGAGAGGGGGAGTGGAGAGGGAAATGGGAAAGGGGTAGAGGACATGGGGAATGGTGAGGGGGAGTGGAGAGGAGGTGTATGGAGGGTATGCGCATGCGCAGTAAGTGGTCACGCCTCACACCACCACCACCACCACCACCGGACAGATACTGCCGGCTGCCGGGAGATACGTCGGACAACGGAGACGTGACAAGGTTAGACTAAGAGGAGCTACGCCCTTAAAAACAAAATAAGGAAAAACATCGAGGACTTAACGAGCTTCTAACCTGGGCCATCTGCGCGGCAGCCCAGTATTCTACCTCAGCGTCATGCCGTTGCTCCAAACTGTTTTCGAAAAGGACCCTCTACAGGCTTCATGTCAGGAATTAACCACATTAACAAATTAAACCATCTCCCGCTAAAGGTGAATATGAGGCGATGCGAAGCCGGAGCAGTTGCACGATCGCGTTCTCCTGGCGTTCGTTGAGCATCCTACCGACCTCGCGTCGTGGAACGCGAAGAGGTGCGCTACGCGCGTCGTGTCTTCCCTCTAGCCTGGCCGTCAATTCTCACCGGGTGAGCGCGGAACGCGTTCGAGAGGCGCGCGAGAGGGGGGGAGCGTAGGAGAGGAGAAAGAGGGGGAGGGGACGTGGATACGCTGGCGCTGATCGCGGCGCTGCGCACGAGAGGGGGTGGGGTAGCGGGGAAGGGGAAAGGGAGTGGAGAGAAGGTGTGTGGAGAGGGCTTGCGCATGCGCAGTAAGGGCATCCGCACACCACCACCACAACCACCGGATTGAACTCCGCCATAAGATGCTTCGCATCTAATATGTAATGTATCGTGGTAGAATAGTAACATAACAACCAGGCGTCACACAACGCGAATTCGGCAACCAGTTGTCGCACAGTGCGAATTGTGCAACGAATGAGTTGTTGAATGCTTCCAAGCCATTACAAAGGGCTCTGCCATAATTCTTGGTCAACAGCCACAGCGTGAACAAAGTGCACATGATGCCTTACAGCTGTCTAGCGGGTACAACGGTTCTCCGCAGGATGGCGAAAAATGGCATAGTCGCTGCTTCCCTACTTCACAAAAATTAAGATGATTTATAACGCAGTGCGTTCCTAGCAAGTGCAGTTGTATTGGTTTCCAAGGAAGCCCGTAAGGCCACCATGATCAATTTCCTCAGGGCCTCAGTAAATGTCTTTCGCTATGTCTCTCTTTCTCACGTTAACGTATCTTATATAGCGTGGTGGGAGAGTGAAGTAACGACCGGGCGTCATGCAATACGAATTACATAACTGGTGGGTCGTTTAAAGCTGTCAACCTATTAGAAAGGGCTGAGCCATAATTCTTCGTCGTCATTAGCCGCCGCATCAATAAAGTGCACATAAAGCCTTGCAGATGGTACCTCGCTTCTCCGGAGAATGACGAATAATGGCATAGTGGGTGCTTCACAACTTCACAAAAAAATCACAGCATATCCACGGAGTGAATGATGATGAGTGGGCGAAGCTGCGGAGGTTCATCGGTAAACCGTGAATCTCCCGTGAATTCTGCCCAGTACATCGTCACCGACGTGAGATCGGGCGCGTTTATACTAAAGGTTCGATGAGTTATGACGACTTGCAGCTCACTTTAATTTTACATGTACGCTGTGAATTTTCATTGTTTAGAAAACCATTGCTTTAGAAAACATCTGGCGTCTTTCGTTAAGCAGCTGGCGTCTTTTCGTTTGCTTTAGAAACATGTGGCGTCCTTTTGTTTTGCTTTTAGAAAACATCTGGCGTCTTTCGTTGGTTTATTTCATCAATCAACGGCGTTTTGAACAAAATTTTTATTGTTTAATCACGCACAGGAGAAATCTCACCAGGCACTACCTTGGAGGTAAACAATGGCTGCTAATGGGAATGAGACACAGAAGAAGTCGGCTCTTAGCTAACACTTACACTTCTACTTCTACTAACGTTTCCTACTGGAACATGCCAATGGCTGCTAATGTGGAATGAGACACAGAAGAATTCGGCTTTTAGTTAACGCGCACGCTGCGAATTTTTTATTGTTCAACAACGCACAGGAAATATCTCCCACCGGCACCACCTTAGAAGTCAAGATCTGCTACTAGCGTTACGACTGGTTACGCACTACTATGAGGGACGAACGGGTGCCGCCTTAAGGAGCTTCGCCCCTAAAAATCATGCTTTGTGGCGTAGTGGCTATGTTGCTAGTGTACTTGTGTTAGTAGTCCCAACAGAGTTTATAACGGGTTCTACATGTGCCGCTCTACCAGCTGTCGCTGTGACTGTGCTGCACTTTCCACTAAGTCCTGGCGTTTTTTATCCACTGAGCTCGTTAAAAAGCGATGTCGTCTCGGCACACAAGCGCGTTGTATCCTCGTATATTGTTGTGTACTTTGCGGGCTTTCTTGGACACTACGGTAAAAAATAAGGCATAGAAAATTATTGAGATTCTAAAAAAAGTTTTTCTCATGGCAGTACTTAAGATACAACACATATATAGGAACAAAGAAACCAAAGGACGACAGGAGCGCCTGGTTCCTTTGTCAGTACTTTTCATTCATTAGCATGAGCCACGACCAACGAGTCCAAGCTGAAGTTCTCATCAATGGAAATGGATGCCTTCGAAGTCTTTCTGACACCTCATGTTGACATATGAGGCTAATATAATTTTAAAAATTTTCAACTACAAATGAATTGATCAGGAAGAACACAAAGGTGTTGTACACTACTTAGATAACAATCTGTGTACAGTCTCATTTGTATAGGATGATAGTTCGTTGTTTTATTCCGACAACAAATACAAAAATTTGTGATGCCTAGAGGGCGCTCCGAGCTTTGCGCAGGATTGTGCAACTCTCTCGCGGAATTTTTTAAAGTTACTCCTTTGAACGATTTCTTCTAAACAATTCTTTTTTTATTTGAAGGCACCAATGTTTTACGGCTATTACTAATTTTTTATTCTTGTTTCAATTTCCGTTATTTTTTGCCAGAACGAAACAACGAAGAATGCTGCATGTATAAAGGTCTTTTTTAAAAAGAACAGGTTTTTCCTCGACAATATATTTACACTTTTGACTTTTAGATGTCATATAATAAATGATAAGAATACTGCGCTAACAAATGAAGCCAACACGACATCACAAAATCGAGAGCATATTTGAAAATCATTGGTGTAGACACTACTTTGATGGTAATATATTGAGAAAGTATTTATGAACTGATTATAGGGTGCTATGCAGGTGTACTAAGAGTTATGGTGCGATAAAATAGCATGAGGCTGCTGCGCCCGAGTTCAATTGGCTCCTCATCGCCATTCTTTACTGTATGCCTTGACTGGCATCAGACAAAATCGCACCAACGATAGGTGGTAACCACGGCAGGTAATTGCTATGTAGGTGGGTTATTTTATTCGTAGCCTCTTAGCGTCTGGGATCTAAATATATGACCCACACTATAAGCCCTGCTCGACATATATGGTGACGATCATAGTTCGTAATGCATAAAGCGAAAGTCGGTTTGTCACACGTAAACATTCAACAGGCCTAACCTCCGTATCCCGCTGAAGCTACGTTTACATTATCCTGCAGTTAACTTGCTCATCGCGTTGCGTTTCTGCCGTCATGTCCTTGCTAATAATTGCTGGCCATTGAAAGGGCTGAAGGGAAGACTGGTGCACCTGGCACATGGGCAAACTGAAGCCCTATGAAGTAAACCCCTTTACTTTGCTCCAAGTAGCCTCCTGCGAAAAGTAGGCGAAACTACTTTTCGTAGTGCGGCACTCTAAGATGATTTTCGTAATTGCCGCAGCGAAATAAATGACGCTGCTTGTTTAGAGCGGGACTGACAAAGCACCAGAAAAATTAAATATCTGCTCAACACTAAAGTGAAATAAAGCGTAAAGCATTAAAATTCAAAAACACATAATTATATGTGTTATTTTTTTATTCTTTAGAGCGCAATGGAGTTTATTTGAGCAGCAACGGAGAATATTTTTTTCTTACGGCGTATACCGTACGTGTGCGCAGCAGGTTCACGCAATTCGTATGTCTTATGCGTCCTGCAGCATCTTAACACCTATAGCGCACCGAAGGGACAGGGACACAAGAGAAACGACGTGGACGCAGCGCTAACTTCCAACAAATGTTTTATTTACGAAGCAGAGACATGAAAATATAGGAAAAGACCAAGCAACGCACGCAGGCGCATCAGTACAAGATCAATAATTATCATGACACATGTTGAACACGTATACACAACGAAAGCATGAGAGTACAAAAATATCGAAAACCTATATAGGCCATGTGGACGCAACCATCCCCCTCAGGTCACCCTTCCTATCACCTTTAAGAAATCAAGTTCCTTTTTTGTCAGCTCTATTGACGGCGCGCTCACACACGTCCCCCAAACTAGCTATCTTCGCCGCCTCGATGATGTACGCCGCCTCGATGATAACCTTACGTTCTCCTGCAAGAGCGGAGAACGTAAGGTTATTTCTGCATCCATATTCTGTCACGTGGTTCCGAGAGCCGATACTGCTGCCGAAGCATCCACTGGTGGGGGCGTTATCGACCTAGCACCTGCATGTGTCGTTACTGTTTCATCTGTCCGGTCATAAAGTGCACACCCGCGGGAGTTCCTCTAGTGCTCTCAAGACCACATTGAGTATGGACCTCAATCCAATTCAGACTGATGCCTTGCTAACAATTTTAGCGAAACACAGAGCTTGTTTTGAAGTTTGCTCAGGTGGGTTAGGTAAAAAAACAATGGCCGAAACATGTGGATCTCGAGTCATACACCGCCGCCCTTACGGCATACTGTATTGTGAACTGAAAAGTCCAGATGGGAGGTGACAGATGGAAACACGGAGTGGGATAGGTTGAACAAACAGGAGAAAGTGCCTAAGACACTGGCCGACGTTTCGATAGGAGGACCTATCTTTGTCAAAGGTGACTTGTCATCCTTGGCGTGTTAGTTTTAAGGGGTTAGCGTTGACGTCATGTTCAGCGGTGGCGCGTGTCGCTGATGGTAATTGCTGCCTGGAAAAAAAAAACTATAAAGCAGATGAGTGTAACTCTTGCCACATTTCAAGAAAATTTCCAACGGCGCACAGCATCTCATCTCAGAGGTAAGGGGAGCTGCAAAAAAGAAACACTGAAGGGAGGAGCGGTACAACAAAGGGAGAGCCACCAAAGGCACGACGAACAGCGGAGCATGAAAGAAACTTGGAAAACCGGCAGAGAAGCGCCGAGTCTAGCTATTACCGCAAAAGCTGCAGAAGATGTGAGGGTGAGCAACTGGGCGTGTTGGTAATGCATGTTTCGAATTTGTAGGCGCGAAGAAGACACGGACAAGAAGGGAGACACACACACAGACACACACACATTGTTGGCAGTGGCGCCCTGTGTGTGTGTCTCCCTTCTTGTCCGTGTCTTCTTTCCGCCTACAAATTCGAAACCTGCAGAAGATGTTGGCAGCTCTCTATTGGTGTAATCGGTTAGCAGCTCTGGTCCTTTGGCCCAGAGTCGGCAGATCCGAGCGCAGCTCGCAATCAGAGCGGGAGGCACAGATTTATCCCTGATGAGTGTAAGGACTGAAATTTGTGTATCATATACGCTTTCATATATTTCCTCTCACGCAGTGACCGGAAATTTGTTTGTATATTGTAAAGCTTGGCTTCATCGAAATTATGGTCTTGGTCATCGAAGTGGCTGTAATGCTTTTGGTAAATTGTGCTTTTTGTCCGCGCGGTGGCCGTTCAGTCTTACACGAATTCGTTGTCCAGTTTCGCCTATGTATTGTTTTTTTACACTTGGTTAATTCAATGCAGTAGAATAGGTTGTTTGACGTGCATGTGAAGTTCGATGTTACCTTGTGAATGTAACGCGATACTGTGTTTTTTACGTTGGTGACCGGCTGTATATCTTTGCATGTATAGCATATGGAGTGCCCACAGGGACCAGATGTTGGTGTAGTTCATGTTGTGAGTTTTGCATGAACGAGCATGTCTTTAAAATTGCCGTTGCGTCTGTAGGCGACCATAGGCGGTTCGGGGAAGATTTTTTAAAGTTTCTAGTTGGTTGTTGCAATTTGTATAGCATTTTGTGTGGTAGATGTTTATGTTCGGAAGTGCGTTTTAAAATTGTGTAGTGAGAGGAGGCGTTGTTGCTGTTGTGGTTTTAGGGCGTGGTTTGAGTGTCTCAGTGCGGTCCAGTTTTAGTGAGTTCGTGTAAGCCTTGTGTAAGCTCTCATTTTTCAATATACAATGAACATGGAACTACTTTTGTAAAGACGCGTTTTAGTTTCGTGTTATACTGATTCCTATGACGGATAGATCCACCGTGATTTTTTTTTTTTGTTAGCCTGGCGCCAAGCGTTAGAAGGTGAATCAACGTCTTTGTGCTCTTTGAACTGTTATCGGCATCTCGGAGGCTTGCCAGGCACGTTGATCACACTGGCGCCTAAAGGGTACCTGTGGTCCTACGTAATTTCGACAGTCAAGTTGCAGCAGAGACGTCAACTTTATTGAAACGAACAGAACGTTTGGTGCGATGATCTGCATAAGTAGCGGCCGTTGGGGTTTTTCTATGGGCTTGGGCAACTGTTCACTATAGCATGCTGAGTAATAGGAGTGTATATGTAATATTTATTACATTGTTATAAAATGGGTTAGCCAACGCTCGAGGCACAACTGGCGTTGAGTCGACATGTGTTTTTCCGAAGCCTGCTGTTTCAAGCACTGCACTGGCTCGGCAGCAGATCGCTCGAGTGCCACGCAGAATGTTCGTGTTCGATTCCGACTCGAATCGTCACTTTTGTTCTTTGCTTAGCGTTAAATAGCTCGTTTCGCAGAAGTTCCGGTGTTGGTGCGGCGGCGTTGGCGTATTTGTTTGTGAGCTAAATGTCAGCGTTGTCCTTGAGGGAAGACTTGAGGTAGATGCGAACAAAGAAACAATAAAAGGTCTGCCATTCCGAGTGGCATCGGGGATTCGAACCTGCGGCCCCTTTTCCGTGGCGCGACGCGTTTCGCCGTTCGACCTCGCGCATATATCCTCTAGCATACAAATGGCGAGCCATTTATCTATACTATTTAGCGTTGGTGGTACACGCACATCCCGGAGGTTCTTCTGCGGCTTGACAAAAATCCCGCCAAATGGCGCAAAGGGCCACGGGCGCGCTAATGCCTGTTCCGTCACACCGCATGCATGGATATAGGAGCCTGCGCGCATCCACCCTTTCGCTTTCCTTGCGGCATGGTTTAGGTGTCGACCGAGAAGCGAAGCAAGGTTAGCGATTTGAAAGGCGATGCGAACACGGTCCAATTACACTGTCGTGTTCTACTCTTGAAAGCGAAGCTCCAGCGTCCGCCAAGTTTTATTTAACGCGATCGCGAGAAATTGCGGTCTTGGCGTCGGTGTCGCCGTCAGCGTTGTTGGTTGTCAGCGAAAAATCGAGAAAGCTGCAAATAAAATAAATAACAGAAATTGCTAGTTCGCATGAGAATCGAACCCAGGCCTGCCGCGTGGCAAGCAGTTGTTCTACTAAAGAGCCTACGTCATTTCTTGACACTGCGTCGGTAAAAACCGCTATATGAATGGGATGTAGCGGGAAGGGTCTCCTTAACGCATGTATTATTGCGTGACAGAAGCGTAGAATTGCGTCAGACGTCAATACATGTGATTTACACAACGAGTCAGTGGTTTAAAGGCTCACCCATTACAAAGCGCTCAGACATATCTAATCATCACTATCAGCAGAACATCAACAAAATGAGCAGCTGCGTAGGTTCGCGTGTTGCCTTACGGGCGCATAGTGGGCCCTTTGCTGATTTGCAAAAGGAAGAATTATGGCGTAGTGCGCACTTAACAACTGTATTGGAGTAGGCATTCTAGGACAGTTTGAAACGGCCAATGCTACACTCACAGATGTTTGTTTCCTTTCGGTACGGTTAAGGCATCCACCGAGAACCGAAGCGAGGCTAGCAATTGAGAAGGTGATGCGCACGGAGCCCAATAGCGCTATCGCGTTCTACTCTTCAAGGCGGGTCCTCCAATTTTAACGCCATAGCGTTAGAGAGCTCGTGTCGCAGAAATTCCGCCGTCGGCGTCGGTGTCGGCACCGTTGGTTGTGAGCGAAAAATCGAGAAAGAAGCAAATAAAATAAAGAATAAAATTTTCGGTCCCATTGAGAATCGAACCCGCGCCGTTCGCGTGGCAAGCAGGTGTCCTACCGCAAAGCCACGATGTTATTTGCAGCGGCTTCGGAAAAAACACTGCATAAACGCCATGTAGTGGAAGGAGTCTCCTTACCGCATTTTGTTCGACAGGTGTCACGACGAAAACGAGCCCATTCGGCGATTTGTAGGCGCATTTGGGAGGCCATCAAACTACGTCGAAAAAGGCCGGGATAGTGCAGCCATCGGCGCTAAAAACACACACGAACTTGCAAACAGCTCTAAAAATGGACAACTATGTCCATCTAGCGTAAACATATCAAGCCAACGCCGGCTTTCCAGAGGAGGCGTTGATCAAGCAAACAGCAAACGCTAGATAATGTGCTGCCATCTGTGAGGCATTGTGAGACTCCTCATGGCCTCCGAGATGGAGAGCGCGCGGCGTGTGTCTTGGAGGCCATGCTACTCTTGCTTTAGATCAAAAACCTGTATGTACCATTCGCGCGCACGCGCGCGTGTGTCTGTGTGCTTGTGTGTGTGAAACAATACACATTAATAGGTATGCACTTAGTGGTTGAAGTGCGCACTAGGGGCCAGATTTCGCTATTGCGTTCAACTCTTAACCCATATATACCCAGTATCCTACATATAGGACACTGGGCACATATGGGTTAAAGGCCAAGCGTAAGGGTCCCTCAGTTTTTTTTTTTTTTTTTACAGCGAAAGCTGTTATGAGATCATTTCACTGGCCGTTTTTGGTGCCGTAGTTGTCCTCCGCCGCTGCCGCCGCCGCCGGTGTCCGTAATCAGTATCGCTCGAAATAACCCCTTGAGGCGCAACGTCCACATATGTGGACGCAACTTGTTCTTGCCAGTTTTTTGGACTAGTAGGAAAGAAAAGGCAAGATACATTGCGCATAGCATCAACTGAACCTTCTGCATAGTCAACATGTCTTGACTTAACCTAAGTGGGCTAAGTATGACCATAACCGATCACTTTGGTGAAGGCACTACGATGTTCGACGGGTTGTTCGACGTGCCGCATTCGAGGACCAACGTCATAAGTGTTATTTTTCTCCGCACAAAATGAACACAACCAAAAGCAAATTGCACATGCATTTTAAGCCAACAATTTTCTAATTCTTGTATAAAAATGGAACATGACTGACTGCAGAGTAAATAAATATACAATTACCATCTAATTAGGATTAATTAGCAAAACTTGCACAAAACAGCATATAACTTTATTTTCTTTCTTTGAATGTAATATTGAGTGCCTTAGAATTACGTTGTGAGAATTTGAGACATTTGCAGGCAGTGCATCATAATTAGCGCCTGAAGGGGATAAGAAAAAAAAATTGGCCGCGTATCTGCGTGCTTCGCTGCAAATGTCGTCTAAAGACGATAGAAGAGGCGCTGCGTGAGATATGGACGCCATCTGGCAATACGTCGGGAAACACGAGTGCTGTGTTGCGGGCTGGTAGTCCCGGCGCAGCGGCAGGCGAAGACCGGCGGTGACCAACGCGACCGGTGGGGACGCCGGCCAGCCCGAACACGCTGTTTGGCGCGATGCGCCGAAGGAGAAGAAACGTCCGCACTCAACGAGAACTCTCCACAAACTCTCTTACTTACACGTCGCCTGGGTAAAACAGGAATGCCAGAGCGGCGCCCCCTGTCATTCGTACAATGCAATACTGAACCGAAACTGAAACACAACATGAGCTTGTGCAGAGGGCACGGAGGAAGACAAGTTTCAGCGCAGTCGCATTTTCAGCGCACCTTAAGAAACTAGGGTTGTAACATTGTAGGGCGAGTAGGGCCAGAAGGACCGTCACGACGAAAACCTGCCTCCTCAGTTGTATTCGCCTGCAACGTTGGTGTGGCTTCGCGTTCCCTCCTCCGCTCCTGGCCTTTCCACAAAGCTACTGCCTAAGTACGAAGGCCCCTACCGCGTCCTACGTCAAGCATCCCCAGTTAACTATATGATTGAGCCTGTTCAATCATCTACGGACCGCCGTCGTCGCGGCCGCGAGGCTGTTCACGTCGATCGACTGAAGCCGCATTATGACCCACCAGTTGTACCTGTTCCTTAGGTCGCCAGGAGGCCAGAATGGCTCCTTTTCCGCGGGGGAGTGATTTGTAACATGGTAGGGCGCAGACAAGAACGCCTGCGAAAGAAGACGACGAAGACGGTTGTTGTTGGCGCTCGCGCTTGCTCGGCTTGGACCGCTGATCGCTTCAGCTGTGGCAATCTTTTAATAAACGCGTTACTGTCTCAACGTTAAACGCATACCATCAAGGTCTTTAAAATTGCGTATTATGTATTTTCTGTTAAAGGAACACACCGCCTAATACTTACCTAGTGATGTTGCGCCTCAGATATGCGTAATGTTTGCTTTTTGATCAACAATGTACACAAGTATGAACCTATTCAGCCGTTCACGATGGCTGGCCCTTGGACAAGTGGTTCAACTTTGGCCGAGTGGCTGAATCGAGGGACGTGCCGACAAACAGAAAGACAGACAGAAGGACAGACAGAAAGACAGACCAAAATTTCTGCGTTTAAGTTCCCCAAGAAAGACTATCGTCTGTAAAAAAACGCTAGGCCTGCGCTGAAACCGCAGCACAGTCACAGCGAAAGCTGGAAGAGCGGCGTTTCTAGAGCCCGTTGTAAGCTCTCTTGGGGCTACAATACAAGTACACTAGAAAGGTACCCACTACGCCATAAATCACAATTTTTGTGAAGTTGGGAAGCACCTTCTGAGCCATTATTTGTCATTCTGCGGAGAAGCGAGGCACCAGCTACACGTCTGTAAGGCATTATGTGAACTTTGTTGACGCGACGACTAATGACGATGAAGAATTATGGCTCAGCGCTTTGTAATGGGTTGGAAGCTTTAAACGGCCCACCATTTATGTAATTTGCATTGGGTGACGCCCAGTTGCTATTTCCCTCTCCCGTCATGCTGTATAACATACGTTGACGTGGGAGAGAGACGGGGGGGGGGGGTGAAGAACTTTAATGAGACCTCGAGGAAATGGATCATGCGCTTATGGGCTTCCTTGGCAAACAATACAGGTGCACTTGCGAGGAACCCACTACGCTATAAATCATTGTAATTTTTGAGAAGTAGGGCAGCAGGCACTGTGCCATTTTTCGCCATTCTACGGAGAGCGTTGGTACCTGCTAAACGCATGTGAGGCATTATGCGCACTTTATTGATGCTGTGCCTGATGACGATGAAGAATTATGGCAGAGCCCTTTGTAATGGGTTGGAAGCATTCAACAACCTACTCGTTGCGCAATTCGCATTGTGTGACGCCTGGTTACAGAATTCGCGTTGTGCGACGCTTGGTGCTTATTTTACTCTTCGACCACGCTATATTGCATTTGCTAATGTGGTTCCTTCCCGACATGAAGCCTGTATAGGACCTTTTTGCAAAGTAGTTTCAAGCACTGGCATGGCTCAGAGGTTGAATACTGGGCTCTCACGCAGAGGGCCTAGGTTCGAACCTCGTTCAATCCTGGAATTTTTTTCTTATTTCGTTTTTTTTTCTTATTTCGAGCAATACTGGTTACGGACACCGGCGGCGGCGGCGGCGGCGGAAAACTACGGCGCCAAAAACGGCCGGTTAAATGATCTCATAACAGCTTTCGCTGTAAAACGAAATCCAGGTACAAACCGAGCAAGCGACTTTGCGCATGCGCTTGACCTTGAAGCTGAGCTAATTTCGATTCCCCCCTCTTCCTTCTCGCACGTCCGTCGTCATGACAACGTACATACGCTGTGTCAGTTTGTTCTCCTCCCTCGTGCACCGCTCTCTATCGGTCGGTGAGAGGCGCGTGCCCGCAGGTGCGCGTGCCTCGATACCCCGACTTCTGTCACGTGGCTGCTGCGCTGGCATTTGGAGGATAAATTCATACAATGTGCCCTTGCTTCCCCTCGAGGGCACCGAGCACGGGACACCGCTGTGGCATGCTCTATGCAGTAGTTGCTGCTATCGCTCAAAAAAACTTGGTTTAACCGCATTCAACCGCAGTATTTCTTATATTTAGGCGAAAGCCCTAGAGGGCTCTTGAGAAGGCTCCCTCAACGAAAAGCCGGTGTGTAGTACAAGACAACCATATGACATCTCAAGCGTGGCTCAAGCCGCGCGAGCTGCGGCTCTGTTCGTCTTTGCGGCGGTCGCGTGAGTGAAAATAAATAAAAAGCAAAGCGGTATTCGCGTGACATACAGTGAACGGTAAAATATAGCCACACCAGATTTCACTCGATCTCGAGTCGTATTAGAGATCCTCTGACCCTGTGATAGTAAGAAACACTGTGAGTTTTTAAAATACATCGAGGTACCACGCAGTGTCAGCTTTACAGTACCACGAGAGAAATGCAGTGATTTTTCACAAACTTTGCAAAAAACCATTTGTAACTAATTTTACTGACAAAAGCGCCAAGCTTAACAATGCGCAGCGTACGGTGTCACCATGTCTTCTTTTGTGTCTCATGATTTAGTTGTGTTTTTATGCGGAATTGTGTTCATTACCCACGTAAAAATAGCCTATGATGACGACGCTGCAAAAAATTTTTCGAACATGACTCACCCGCTCGAGGTAGCCCGGCTGGCGCTCGTGAACTTGATATAACCGTAACGAAAGAATATTTTTATTGTATATGGTTCACATCACAAAGATACAACCATTCTCGCTGTTGGCCATTACATTCAAAACCCTGTGAACGGAAGCAGCAAGTTTAGCATTTCCCGTCAAGTGTGCCGCAAAACTAACTCTCGGTCTCACCTACGCGTACTCTCATCTCTAAGAATTTCGTTTAGTTATTTTGCATATATGTTGAAAAGCTAGGTACCGATCTTTAAGACCAATCTATAACTTGATATTGTGACGTGGTTGTGAGGGCGAAGAAGGCGGCGGTGAGGCTATTATATTCGTAACCATTCACTTGGGCGAACATGTTCCAAACGAAAAACCAAACTGCAAGCAATGCAGGCTGTACATTGATGGCGGCGAACAGAGCATCGGCCGGCGAGAAGCGTGCATGGTAATAGGATGCAAATTCTTTTCTCACGGTTCACAGAAATCCACCTTACACCTTAGAGAGGGTTTTATCCTGTGTATAACTAGCACCCTTACATCTAAGAAAGGCGTTTTGACGAAGCAAAACACCCACATCAAGGCGGTTGCCAATCATCTAAGCACCCTTATCACGGAAAAATAGTGAAAAATAAATGCTCCCATACAGGGAACATCTAATCATATCAGCATAGAAGGCGCAAATACGCGCACAACCCTACACAAAAGATAGCAATGGAAAACACCAAAGAGACAGAGCGCTCGTCGTTTACAACCATACACCTGCCATCTCTTAGATATAACCATGATACCTTAAGCCGCCGTTCAGTGCTGGTGCAGAGATTCTTGTTTTGCATAATTAAATAATAAGCATTCACTGTATACACATCAAATTATTGTGTGCTTGTAGATAGGCCTAAAACAGGCAGATCTGTTCAACTAAAGTGGCCTAATATTTAGTGCCTTTTCAATTAGAAAATCCCTATTATCAGCTAGTACTCTGTCATATGAGCCAAAGGTGTTTTGGTGGCCCATTACACCCTTAGATCCTAAAGGGTGTCTTGTGAAACATTTACCCTTACCCAAATCAAAAGACTACTTGGGGAAGCAAAAGTACCGTACATCCCCATTTTTGCAAATATTTGTCAGGCAAAAGGGCGTTTCTCTTCCTTGAAATCCCTTTTAGAGCTCACAGTGTCCGTTGGGTTGCGTGACCAACACTTTTTATAGTGGTAGCTCAGCGGCGTGAGAGCAAATGACTAGTGAAAAGAAAAGAGCTCGGGTTTCCTCAAGATACTTTCGACAGGCGAATCTTCTACAATGAAAGTTCATGCAACTGTGCCAGCGCGTGCCACGCCCAAAAAAGATATGCTGCTTACAGATTATAATGTACTTATCGGCCTCTTTCTTGCTGCAGGTTGCAAATAGCAGCAGTAATGCCTATCTTTCACATGCATCTTCCACCCTAGAGAGGAATAGCCAAACTTTATGCGTACGATCTCGGTACTTTGGGCCGGGCGAAAACGGCACAGTTGAGAGATCCCTGGATTTCTATCCAAGAAATTACAGGTAAGTGTTCAGAAATTGCCGGCAGCGAGAATGTGAAGGACGCAAGGTAATGTAAAAAACAATCATCTCACTGATATGACCCGGCCAACAATAAATTTCAGTACCTTTAGTAAAAGAAAAAGCATCAATAGCTGTGTAATCGGGCAGTACACGTAAATTCCGGACAAATTCATTGCCGCGTGGCCACGCGGATGTGTGCGGCCAGACGGCTAGGATTTGCTGATTTGCAAAAATGGAGAGAAAATTGTACACGCCCAACAATGCCTCACATTGTTGGGATGATGAATCACAGCAAACACTACCAAATGACCACAGTGCACTACCAAGTGCTGAGATTATCAGAAAAGTAAGCAATATGAAATCACAAAGTGCTGAGCAGAGTCGCCGTTTTATAAATATCACATGTCGGGTCAAGCCGTGATTCATAGAGAAATACATAAAGAACGCAGGACCTGCGGCCGGGCAGTACCAAAGTGCCACCTCTATGCTTCCGCAGATTCACCTGCTTCGGCAGGCAATTAGTGGGACACGGGACACGGCAAAGCTACGGGACACGGCAAAGCTACGGGACACGGCAAAGCTACGGGACACGGCAAAGCTACGCAAGGCTACGCGTGATGCGTAGCCTTGCGTAGCTTTGCCGTGTCCCGGAAAAGGTAGCTTCTGGCAGGTAAAAAAATGATATTTGTTTCAATATTCAAAGCCCGTTGTTGGAGGCAACGCAAACATTTTTTATTAACTTCACGCACACACCCCATCCCCTCCCACGAAGTAATCCCCCAGGATGTAATAAGCAGTCACATTTTAGATGCGAAGCAGCTCTTTGACTAGCCTGTGTAACGCTGTCCCTCCGTGCGTCCGTACGAACGTGCCGCAACGCGCTCCCCTCGCCGCAGGTGTTGGAGCGGTGCCAAGCACTGATCTCCACTAGGAGGAGCTGGATGGCGCATCGAGCACGCGGGCGTGAAGCCACCGGAAGCCGCCGTTTTTGTCCCAAAAGAGAGCTTTTTTCTTCTTTTTTAAAGAATACCTGCCTGTAGCGCAGTAAATTGTACGAATCGACCGGAAAAGTCGCCAGGAAAGACATTTCACGCATAAGTACCTCAAAGTTGCATTACGTTTTACGCATTTTCTACGTTGCAGCACTCCGCCATATTCGGACGGTGTCGGCACGGCGTCTGTCATCTTTCGTGTAGCGTTCGTCGGCGTCTAAAGTGAGCCTTAATCGCAGCGTTTGAAAAAATAAGAAAGAAAAACGATCATAACAACAGCTGCCACCCTAGAATACTTGAATTGCGTGACTGAGACGGACAGAAGACGCCAGCTTCTGGGACAAACAGGGGACCTTCCGGTGGCTTCACAAGCGCCCGCCTCGCAGAGCGGGGATGCGCTGTCCAGCCTTTTTAATGGAGGTCAGTGGTGCCAAGTAGGTCACGTTGACGTCACACTCCCCTCGCAGTGCGCGCTCACGTCACTCTCTCCCTCGCCTGCCGCGTGCTCGCCGCAGCGCCCGCAGCTGCCGCCTCATCCGTTCGCCCGCAACACCTGCTGCTACCGCCGCTCGCTCCGCTACCTCGACCGCGACCACCGCTCGCTACACCGCCGACTCGTCGGTTCACGCGCAATAAACCTGACGCGCGCCTTACGTACGCGTTGAAACATGTCTGCACGTGTCACCTCTCTCTCGCTTCACCCTCTCCACCACTCGGAACGCTCGAGCGCACATCGAGTGCCATAGTCGCGAGAGACTTCAACGTTGCCGTAAGCGGAGGAGGAGAATGGCTCGTCGATTACATGCGTGACGTGCACTCGCTGAAGTGCGTGTCGGCGGAACGGAAACTACCCAACACGATAAGGGGAACGTGCATCGATCTGGTCTTTGCCAACTTCGACGTCGAATGTCTGCAGGAACCTCTCAGCGTGCACTTCACCGATCACAACGCCGTGGTAGTCAAGGCGAAACGCGCGCCAGCTCCAGTCCAGCGCCCGTGTCCACTCTGAAGAAACGACAAAACCTACGCCAGCCATCGCTTCAAACGAATATTCCAGCGCTCACCGCAGCACCCGCGTTAGCGCCGTTCAACCGGTGACGCCACCCGTGCGCAACGCTGCTGCTTTGCATCCCATCAGGGTTCCCTTTGGGAAGATGGTGTTAATTTTTAGATGCGAAGTATCTTATGGCGGAGTTCAATCCGGTGGTGGTGTGCGGCGTGACCACCCTTACTGCGCATGCGCATACCCTCTGCACTCACCCTCTCCGCTCCCCCTCTCCACTTCCCCTCTCCCATTTACCCCTCTCCACTTTCCCTCTCCCCTTCGCCTTTCCACTCTTCCTCTGAAACGCGGGCTAGACATGCTGAAAATTTCTCCTGCGCAACGCCGCGATGAGCACCAGCGCATACGCGTCTCCTCCCCCTCTCTCCTTCCTACGCTGCCGCCCTCTCGTGCGCCTGTCGACCGCGTTCCCCGCACGCCCTGTGAGAATTAACGGCCAGGCTATAGGGAAGACACGACGCGCGTAGCGTGCCTCTTCGCGTTACACTACGCGAGGTCGGCAGCATGCCCAACGAACGCCAACGGAACGCGATCGTGCAAGTGCTCCGGCTTCGCATCGCCTCATGGTTTCCTTTAGCGGGAAATCGTGTAATTTTTCAATGATTCTTTGGAATTTCCGTCTCCATCACTTTTGTCCTTTCTGTCTCAGCTGAATATATTTTTTTACTTCGAAGTTTTATGGAGACTAGGGCAACATTGGGTGTAACGAAGAATCTTGATTATTGCATATTTGTTTATGGTGACTGTGTACAGGTGTAAAAATCTTGTTGTTTCCTCCTTTTGGGCTCCGTTGAGAATGCCTGGCAGAACTGCCGAAATCAGGCAAATATGATGGCTTCATCATTTAGTCCTAACAAATCCCTTACGTTATAAAAGAAGGCACGCTTATTTTTTAGTTTTTCACGCGTCAAAAGAAACCATTCTATGTACGGTTTCACGTCCTTCGCACTGAACCTCCTCAGAGGACGTCCGCAGTACCTTCGCCTTTTGTTGTGGCTGAAACCCTTACTGATATTCTAGATCATGCTTTGAGTACAACGAATGTAGCCATTAGAAACATCGTCCTATAAATTAATCAGGAGCAACAAATGAAAGCCTCTCTAAACTTAAGGAGCTTGGAAACACCGTAATCTACGTAAGCTTCCAATGAACAATGAATATTTCTCCCAGAGTGGTATCACAGACATAAGGGGTTTGACTAAAACGTAGCTTCTTGATGATGATGAACAAACTTTGTTTAATTAGCAGAGAGATCCCCCTCCTCTTTTCAGAGGAAGGGGGGGGGGGGCAACCTACACGTCAGTCATGATCCCGTGGGTCCTGGCGTCATCTTCGCCCTGCCGTATTAAGCGTGCTTGTAATTGTGAGTCTGAGCTGAGGAGCGTGGCCATCAAGCCACGCCCGTCCGGGAAATCGCCCCTCATGGAGGCCTCCGGGCACGCCTAGTGCATGTGGCATTGAACAAAGAACAGGCGGTGGCGCGGCGCCTACTTCAGACACACACACTCCCTAGTCCGGTAATGATGAAGCACTGCGCACCGGAACTTTATTCGGACAAGTGCAAATTTTACTATAACAGGCGGACTTGAACTGAAGCTTTAAGGCTGGATAAATACAAAAAAATCGCGGAACAAAACGAAGATGCCTTTCACCTTTCAGTCGTCTAAAGTAATTGCGTAAGATACCGCGTGAATTTTAAATTATTGAACGTAATGTGTCGAACTACTATTTTACATTTAACCCAGCTCTTACATTAACAAAACCTATTTTTGAGATAGATAGATAGATAGATAGATAGATAGATAGATAGATAGATAGATAGATAGATAGATAGATAGATAGATAGATAGATAGATAGATAAAAGTGCCTCTGGTTCGCTAAGAAATGCGTCCCTTTTAAAAATTGGGCAGATCTCACGCCGTGTGGGAATCGATTTCATGCGAAGCAATCAGTGAATAGTTGTTTATGCTGCATTTTGTGTGTTTGAGGAAAACGTTACGTGGTAGATCGACTTGTTTTTCTAAGCGTTGTAGTTGTGTGCCCATTGTGGCTTTACCAGGCACGTCGACTAAACTGGCGCTTAAAGGGTAACTTATGGCATTATCGAAACGAAGTACACATTACGGTGCGATGATGTGAATATCATACGTAACTCTCGTTAGCGAATTTCTCCGGGGTCGCGCAACGCTTGGATATAGCTTGCTGAATCATAGCAATACCAATATTATGTTTCTTAGACTTCTATAACAGCGGAGCCAACACTGGAACCACAATTGACACTGTATCTACACCTGCATAGGGTCTTTTTCGAAAGTGGTTTCAAGACACGGCGTGACTCTGTGGCACAATGCCTGCATGCCTCGAAGAATGCTTGGGTTCGATTCCTGCTGGAATCCTGATTTTTATTCTTTGTATTCCTCAGTTCAACACTGCCGATGCTGGTGTTTCTTAACTCTCTCGCATTTAAATGTCCGATGTCTGTTCTCGCAGTGGTGTACGGGTTCGCGGTGGTGGAGACTGGTTGCGCTGGCTTAGAATGCACGGTGGAGGCTACGGTATCCCATGGGATCTCCGCCGGCCTCATCTGTTCTCGCGGTTCATGGACAGATATATACTGCCAATCACAATTGGCCCTCACGCGCTTACCGTGGCCTGTGGTATACGGGTATGTGCCAGACGTGTCTGGAGGAAAGGGTTTGGCGACGTGCGCGACTGCATTGTCACGCTTTTCATGTCATGACTAGACAGTCATATTCGTCAAACCCTCTTATCCTTTCATGCCAGTTTTGGTCCGCGCCTAGCTGAGGATGCGATCACGAGAACACCTAACGACTATAGATAGATAGATAGATAGATAGATAGATAGATAGATAGATAGATAGATAGATAGATAGATAGATAGATAGATAGATAGATGGAAACGCTCAAAGTGCCTGAAGTTGGCGAAGAAATGCTTCGCATTTAAAAGCAGACATCAGGTTTGGAAGGCTCTTTAAAATTACTAAATGACTACATGAAGATAATAGGTACGCTACTTGTGCACTCCAGGCAAGATAAGGAGTGCAAGTTCTATTTATTGCTGTGGACGCATCCACCTGGAAAAAATGAACGAATATTTCAAATGAAACATGTTTTCGTTTCATGTTTTTTTTTCAGTTTCCCACCGCCGCCGGCTGTAGCATCGACGCCACCTAACAACAATAACCGACATCACAGTGGAAGCAAGATAGATGAATATGTGTAAGACCCTGTGTACCTGCCCTGTACATCAAGTGGTTCACTCATTCACTCAGTAACCAGAGCATTTTAGTCTTCATTGTAAATGAGCGTTATTTCCGATGATATGCGTCTGAAGACTAACTGAAGGATTCTTAACAAACGCTGGCCATTACTATACAAAATGGCCGGCGCTTTAGCTAACGCTAAGAAAAGCTCCGGCGAAAGCGTACGCTCTCATGAGATGCTTACTAAATTACATTGCCGTTCTCAATCAATTGCATTGTCACTCCTTCCTCCCCCTCTGAGGCGTTCGACCTCTCATCGGATATTGCACTACCTCCGGGATTGGCCCATCTTGGACCAAGCGATGACGTAATTACATGACGTCATATTGACATTACCACTTGACGTCATAGTGGAACGCCACAACTTGGTGACTTACTATTGGTGCTATTATAGTTCGCGAAAGCCGTATGTTTAGACTCATGGGACGTATTAGGCTTTAGCCTTAATTGTTTCGTAGTTTGATGCCTTGCTTTTAGGTCTTCCTTCGTAGCCTGCCATGTGTCCCTATCAGCAAAGTAAATATAATGCTAATCTATCTCGTGTCACTCCTGAATTTCCTAACGTGATGAGTGTATCGTGATGAGATATCGGCGCGGGCAATGCTGCTATTGCTGAAATAAGAGAAGAGTCTACAGCGATTATCTTATGCGTGTGAAGTGAAGATACCACCAAGTGTACTGTAATGTTTTACGACAGCGATATGTTTACATCGCAGTTAGCACACATAAGCTGTCTGTTACAGTTTCACCTGAAATGTTAATTTCAAGCAACCCGTAGCTATTTTCACTAAATGCTACTATTTTGCCAAGCATGCATGCTCCTAAGTACGAGAATGTTGGACTGAGCCGGGTGCGCGAGCCATTGGCGTTCCGCGGGACCTAATAAATGTGCTGTAAATTCAATTCAATGCAATTCACACGTTTATTTTTAGTTATTTATTTATTTGTTTATTTATTTTCTCTACCGCCGAGGACACTACTTAGGAGATAGATAGATAGATAGATAGATAGATAGATAGATAGATAGATAGATAGATAGATAGATAGATAGCAATATCTGATTTATAGTAAACTGATTGCCATATATGTTTGTGATTCGGCGATAGATTGTTGATATAATAAATATTTAAAAATGAAAGAAGCGTTTAAAATACATTTACTTTTAACAATTATGAATACTGCGTACTTGAAAAACATTTAATGAGCAAACTACCTCTTGCGCGCCCTCACTTATTACAGGTCTATAAACATTTCTCTAAGCGAAAGGAACCAAAGCGGAAGCACTATTCTTGTTGCCGATGTGAAACGTAAGTGAGTAACCCGTCTGGAAACGGCCATATTGTTCTTACGTTGTTATTGTTAAAAGGAAGGACGCGTATTTTTAACAATCTTTTACGCCCACGTAGATGAAATCGCGCTTTAGCGCTACTTGTCCTGCGGCAAAGCTAACATTCCCCATGGAGTCTAGTGTTTACAATAACATGTAGTAAGGAAATGAACGGCAGTATGGATACCATGATAACATCATTCATAATGCACCCAAGGTGCAACGCTGAAGGTGTGTGTTCGGTTCGTTACATTGTCAAGATGTCTTTTCGTGCACTTCTTTCTTCATTTTTCTTTTTATTTCTACATATCGATCAGGAATAATAAGGCGTTCGCGCAACTTTTTTATGCCGGTTACTTCAAAAAAGTCATCCATAAAAAATCGAGGTCCTATGATTGCGTTATATTTCTCAAACAGTGTCTTGTGGATACCCGACATCAGTAGTTCTGGGCGGTTTGCAGTGACTCGATTGTGTATGATAGATAAATAGACCAACCGTTTCCGACATCGCACGAAACCACGTGACGCCTTCCGATTGTAGCCGATCAACTGAATCCCCCTGTGACACGCGTAGAGAGGTTCGCCGTCCTACAAGCTCCCAGTAACGGTTCGCGGGCATCCGCGCAACGCCACAAAAGTCTTGGCGGGGTGCAATTTGAATGTTCTAATGAGTGGTCTACTGTCGCAGGACGCTCGCGTGGCGATGTCGTGCCACACTGACTTTACTTCTCTATTACATTAGAATAAACTGTTTTTACTTTTGTAAAATTTAGGTCTGCGAGAAAAGAGAAATCGTTTAAGTGGTATGATAGTGCGACAACAAGCAAGCAAAATAACAAAGCGGAATGCATAACTGAAAAAAAAATCACAGAGTCCCTTGTGCATTCACCTAAGACGACTAAGCCATCTTCTTTTTCGTCTCAGGCACTGATTGGGGAGCCTGCATGAACGGCCGGTCATGTAGGCTCCCTAGATGTATTTATCCTGTCCCGCCACCCTCCGATAGGTTTGTGCACCTAGCGTGGTTTAGGACAGCCTCCAGGATCGGTGGCACCTCGCCTGGTTTTGCACTGCTTCCGTGATCAGGCCACCTTTCACCAAGCTACGATGTCATGTGATGGCTGTGTAGGCTTCTGCCACAGGAGCGAATGAACGAGGCGGCTGAACCAGGATCGGCGCCAGCAGAGAACACAGCCACGGCTTCACGTACCACTGCGAAGCGCCGTCTTTATTTTAGTTTCTTGTGGTCGCGCGATCTCCGGTTTTGTTTGCCGACCAAAAGAGGGCGCTACAGCGGCATTATGTCGCGTTACGTCACATGATGTCACGCTATATTTGTGACGTCCTAATGGAATCACAATTTTTTTATGTATGCGGCATCATGATGACGTCATATGGTAACGTCATCACGCGATGATGATTTTGCGCACCACCTCTCCGCGACATTGCAGGACGCGAGACGTCGCCGACGACGTGGGACGCCGACGGTCAAATTTCGTGTGTAGTGAGGCATATGAGGCTTTTGCATTGATAAAGGGTAGAAACACGAGGATATAACAATACACTTTATATGAGAGAATATATATGGAAAAATATTATGAATGTTGCGAAACAGAGCACTGCGGTTTCCAACCAGAAAACTTGGAGGACGCTTGAGCGTCGCCGTCAAGAGTAAACGAACGATTGTGCGCGTAACTTTTGCGGTTTCAAAGTATCCTATACTTGGATACAGTTTGAGAACTCCGGAAAGTCCCCGCCCAGACGTTCGAAGCGCGGCAGCCGTTCGCCTTCGCGACTAAACAAATAGTCACGCTCATGCACACAGCAATGTTCTCCGAAGGCGGCGGAATGTCGGTGTACTCGCGCACGACGAGTTTAGGAAGCCGATCAAGAGCATCGTGCAATCGTTGTTCACACAGCGCCGAAAATTGAGCACGCGCGCAGTCGACGACGACATTATGACGTGATAGAAAATCCCACCCGAGGATGACTTCCTGCGAACAGGCATAAAAAAAACAATAAATTCCACAACGTACATGGTGCCTTGTATGAATACGCGGCAGTACAGACGCGAGAGGTGTAATGTGCTGTGCGCTTGCCGTGCGAAGCGACAGTCCAGAGAGCGGCGTGGTCACTTTGCGTAGTGAACGGCAGAGCTTGGGGGCTGTACCAGAAACGACTGCGCCGGTTTCTACAAGGGAAAATGAAGAACGCTATCGACTGATATGGCGACGACGTTAACAGGAGAGGTGCGAGGGCTTGGGCATTTCGAAGATGGCGCAGTTCTTGCCTCTCGAACTGCGGCGTTTAGGTTTTCTGGTTCGAGCGTCCGGGTCAGCTACGCGCTGGGGAGAGCGATCGCCGGCGAGGACATGGTCAGCGGCGCGACGGAACGTCAGGTAGGTCGGTGTAAGCATACTGTGGTGAAAGACGGGTAGCAGATGGGCGCATGGGCTGAATGCGGTATTGGAACGGCCGGGTAGCGTCGCTGTATGCTTGAAAGCGACGGCGACAATATCGAGCAACGTGTCCTGGAGTACCGCCTGCGTAGCAAATGGGACAATTGTCAGGAGGCCTCAAGAAATGGTGACTCTCTGCCCTCGGCCCAAGATGTAGAAATGGAGGCGCATTGGTGGGCATGTTGCTGCATGTGTGGATAAGGCTGCTGGGAAGGCCTACGCACCACCTGGGCATAAGTAAGAGCTGAGGCTACGGGCTGCATAGCCGGCACATACGCAAGAGACGCGGCCACGGACTGCTGATGGTGAGCGACAGGAATAGCTTGAGCAACCTCTTCGGCAATAACAGTGCGGAGCTGTGGCGGCAGACGAGAGGACGGCTCCTGTGTGAAGGGGACCAAGGAAAGTTGACGAGCAACTTCGCGCACGAATTCCTTGACCTCCTGAAGCGTCGCCGAGTGCTCGGGAACGGTACCAAGACTAGATATCGAGTCGGCTTGCGATGAGAATGGCCGAGTCAGGGCGCGGTGCTTCCTCAACTCATCATGGCTTTGGCATAAGGTGACGACTTCCGAAACGGTTGGAGAATTCCTGGCAAGGAGCATCTGAAATGTGCCGTCGTCGATCTCTTTGAGGATGTGCTGAATCTTGTCGGACTCGGGCATGGCGGCGTTGACACGGTTACAAAGATCGATGATGTCTTCAGTGTAAATCGTGGACGTTTCGGGTGTCTTCTGTGCTCGAGTGCGCAAGCGCTGTTCGTCGTGAAATTTCCTGACAGCGGGTCGGCCAAACACTCAGCAGAATACGTCTTGAATACTGACCATGCGGATATGTCGCTTTTTTGGTTGTGATACCACATATTGGCAACGCCAGTGAGATAAAATACGACATGAGTCAACTTCACGGCGTCATCCCGATTTTTGAGCGTGCTCAGCAGTTCGTAGTTTGTAAGCACGTCTTCTACGTCGGTCTCATCTGCACCGCTGAAAACCTTTCGATCGCTCAGCCGAAGAACTCCGGTGCCGCTGCCGCATTGGGCGGACGGGGCCGGTTGTTCTACGTTTGTTGTCATAATGGGCGAAAGTGTTTTGCTTCGCAGTTCAGTTGACGGGGACCTTCAGCGCTCTCCACTAATTGTGGAGAGGTTTATTGGCGATGCGTTCCTGTGGCGACTTTATGAACAAACACAGCGTGTCAGGGCAGTAGACCGTCCAGAAAAACGCCAAACGCCAGCAACCAGCAGCGCGAGGCGAGCAAAACCAAGCACGCCGACAAGCCGAGCGTTGGCGATGCTGCTGGCCAGCGACGATATATATATATATATATATATATATATATATATATATTGTACAGAAGCATTAGAACGCTGTAATGGGCCGTCCTCTTGAGCGCCTTCTAGTGGGTCGCCCTCTTTGCCTCTTCTCGGAGAGCACGCCCCTCGTGCTCTTGCTCGTGAGTCTGCGAGTGCGCTCTGTCGTTACTGTCGTC
Source organism: Rhipicephalus sanguineus (assembly GCF_013339695.2). Taxonomy (NCBI): domain Eukaryota; kingdom Metazoa; phylum Arthropoda; class Arachnida; order Ixodida; family Ixodidae; genus Rhipicephalus; species Rhipicephalus sanguineus. Next base: position 160,530,924 of record NC_051177.1, on the reverse strand, counting down.
GCTGCGCATCGTCGCCGTCGATCCCGCCGTCAGTAAACGCCTTTACAAAGTGGTGGAGAGTGCTGTACCGTCCCCACAACTTCGGTCTCCATCTGATGCCCCTGGAGCTTCGATCCCGTACCGTGCCATCTACCATGCCGCAAGACGCCGCTCAGCAAACGCCGCCTCCTGCCCCGACCGCTTGTCCCGGTGTCCCCCGTATCCGCGACCCTCCTATCTTCACCGGCGCGGATGGCACCGACGTGGAAGACTGGCTCACGATTTACGAACGGGTGAGTGTCCCCAATAAATGGGACGAAGCAGGCAAGCTGAGCAACCTGGTTTTCTACCTCGCGGGTGTGGCAGGCATGTGGTACAACAACCATGCATCCGATTTCCCGACGTGGTCCGCTTTCAAGACCGCCATCGTCGACGTGTTTGGCCGCCCTGCCGTTCGTAAGCTGCAGGCCGAACAGCGTTTGCGAGAACGAGCTCAGCAGGCCGGCGAAACCTTTACCAGCTACATTGAAGACGTCCTCGATTTGTGTAAGAAAGCCGACGCCACCATGTCGGAATCTGACAAGATGAGGCACATTATGAAAGGCATCGACGACGATGCCTTCACGATGCTGCTCGCGAAAAACCCCAGCACAGTGGCCGAGGTCATCACGCTCTGCCAGAGCTACGAGGAGCTGCGCCGGCAGCGGTCGATGACCCGTCGCTCTCCATCCCTCGACGCCGAGCTCGCTGGCTTGTCGACCATATCCGACCACTCCGCCTTGCTCGCAGAGGTGAAGTCATTCGTGCGCGAGGAAATCGCGCGCCAGTTCTCTCTGCTGGACTTTGCTCAACCTCAGTACGTTCACCAGCCGTCAACCACTCTTCTCCCTCCCCTCCGTCGAGCGATTGAGCAGGAAATCGCGGAGGTCATGCCTGAGTACCACCAGCACCATCCCGCTCCTGCACCACTGAGTTACGCCCAAGTTGTCGCAAGGACGTCCCCAGTAATACCTACGGCAGCCCCACACAGTTACGCCGAAGCCGCCGCTAGACATCAGTCCTTCGAAGCGGCTGTGCCGGCTACCTACGCCGACGTAATGCAGAGGCCACGACCGCAGCCCACGATGCAGTCATATCAGTCGCTACCCCGTCAGTCACGTCCTGCGCCATGGGCGGGCCCTGCTCCAGCAAACCGATGGCGCACACCTGACAACCGCCCCATATGCTTCGCATGCGGTTACGCCGGCCACGTGGCGCGTTATTGCAATCGCGTCCAGCCGCCTCAAGTCGTGTCGCCCGCCACCAGCCAGTCAAACCGCACATTTTACGCCCCACCTACGCCTCTGTCACCGACGTCACGCCAAGCTCCATCTACTCGGCGCTCTCCGTCTCCCCGACGTCGCTCACTGTCGCCGATGCGCCCGCGTCCGGTCGCACGCGACCAGGAAAACTAGTCGTCGCAGTCCACGAGGCAAGGGCTGCGACGCTATCGAACTGCGAAAGCCCTCAGCGAAGCCCATCGAACGTAATAGACGTTTTTGTGGACGGTGTTCGCGCATCTGCCCTTATCGACACTGGAGCCGCCGTATCCGTTATGGACGCTAAACTAAGCCGCCTGCTACGAAAAGTGACGACGCCGCTTTCCGGTCTTTCCCTCCGTACAGCCAGCGCCCAATGTATTCACCCGACGGCGGTATGCACAGCCCGTGTCATCATTCAGGACGCTCTGTACGCCGTCGAATTCATCATAATTTCCTCATGCTCTCACGACGTCATCCTGGGATGGGATTTTCTCTCCCGCCACGACGCCGTCATTCATTGCGCGCCAGCCGAAATAGAGCTTTCACCATTCTCAGATTTGACGCCGGCAGACAGTTCATCGGCTGCGACCAAGGTATTCGTCAAAGACGACATCGCAGTTCCTGCAAATTCGTCAACGGCTGTGTCAGTCTATTGCACCGGTTTCTGCGACGTCGTTGCACTCCTTTCTCCATGTGACCGCGTTTTCACTAGGAAAGGCTTGCTGGTGCCATTTGCGACCGTGGAAATCACTCAGGGCAACACGGATATTTTTGTGACCAACCCATCCCCGTTCACTGTTACGTTGGTGCGAGGGGAATGTCTCGGCAGAGCGGAACCCCTCGAAGACGCACAAGTTATAGACGCACCGGGTGACACGCACTGCGCCAGCTCCCGTACGCTCAGTGCTGTTTCCACGACCGATTCGTCACCTGCTGATGTGTTTAGGTCCTCCATTGCTGACAACCTCACATCGGACCAGCGTTCCCAACTTCTGTGCCTGCTGGAAGAATTCCGTTCTTCTTTCGATGTCGGGCAAACTTCTCTCGGCCGCACTTCCGCTGTTACCCATCGCATCGACACTGGCGCCCAACCACCACTGCGGCAACGTCCATATCGCGTGTCTCCAGCAGAACGCCGGGTCATTAATGAACAAGTCGACGATATGCTTCGACGCGACGTTATTCGGCCCTCGGACAGCCCATGGGCCTCTCCCGTTGTTCTCGTCGCGAAGAAGGACGGTTCCGTGCGGTTCTGTGTGGACTACCGACGGCTCAACAAGATTACTCGCAAGGATGTTTACCCGCTGCCGCGAATCGACGACGCGATTGACAGTCTGCAAGGAGCCGAATTCTTTCATCTCTTGATTTGCGCTCGGGTACTGGCAAGTACCCATGGCGGATGACGCTCGACCGAAGACAGCCTTTGTCACGCCCGACGGCTTGTACGAGTTTAACGTCATGCCGTTTGGTCTGTGTAATGCGCCCGCGACCTTCGAGCGCATGATGGACACCGTTCTACGCAA
>NC_051177.1:160510945-160528021 GCF_013339695.2 Rhipicephalus sanguineus | reverse complement strand
TGCATCCCCGACAGCAGACGACTACTGATTTCAGAACAATAACTACAGTACCTTCGTGAAGAATTAATAGATCGCGTAGCACATATAAATCTTCATTCTGACGTGTACAATTAAACATTAGCAAACAGCCCTTACTTTCTGAATAGCCCTCATAAATATCATTATCATCATCAGCCTGTCTACGTCCACTGCAGGGCAAAGGCTTTTCCCATGTTCCGCCAATCAACCCGGTCCTGTGCTTTCTTGCCACGTTATACCTACAAACTTCTTAATCTCATCTACCCACGTAATTTTCTGCCTCCCCTCACGCCTTTGCCATCTCTTGAAATCCAGTCAGTTACCCTTAATGACCACCGGTTATCCTGCCGACGTGCTACGCTCCCGGCCCATATCCATACCGGCGGATATATATATATATATATATCCGCCGTAAGGTTCCATAGCAATATCGCAATAGATGTTAATTAAAGATCATTTGTTAATTAGTCCCGTTAATGTCCTTTTAGTTGCTGCAATGTATTCACGCCGATTCGTATTACAAATCTAAACAAATGCAGCCTGTACAGTCGCAACTAAATTACCGCCGTCGGTGTGCCGGTTGCTGACTCTTCTTTCTGCACTACATAGTAAAATGACACAGCATATACCTAAATGATGTCTTGAACGTAACAAACATACATATAACGTAGTACAATTTGTTTAGCAAAGGAAACCTCTAGAAGCATCGTTTCGTCGTGTTACGGGTTCGGCACACCCGCTCAGTCAGTGTCACCGGTAAAGTTCTGTTAAGTATCGCACGACATCCAAACTCGGCCGCTTCTTTAGCCGCGTCAAATAGCCATACCGCTATCCGATAGAGGTCTCTCCACATATGCAACCACTCATCGCGTGACCAAAATCGAGCACGCGTCAGCTTCGCCTCAAGTGTAGAACGCGACAGCGTCATCAGGTCCTATTCGAATCCCCTTCACAATCACTAGGCTGGCTTCACTTCGTGTTGGACATTTCAACCGGGCCGCAAGAAGAGAAGCGTCTGTGCGAGTTACATTGGCCATTTAAAACATGGTGGGGCGATGCCTTATAAAGCAGAGTTCCGAAACCCGTATGTGACGACGTCCGATTACGTGCTGGCTTGCAGTTTTTTCAAGCCATCTGCACACAATAATAAAAAAATGCCAGGCCTGCGCGGAAAGCGCAGCACAGTCACAGCGAAAGCTGGAAGAGCGGCATTTCTAGAGCCCGTTCTAAACTCTCTTGGGGCTACTAATACAAGTACACTATCGAGGTACCCACTACGCCATAAATCACAATATTTGTGAAATTGGGAAGCACCTACAACACCATTATTTGTCATCGTGCGCAGAAGCGAGGTTCCAGCTACACATATGTAAGACATTATGTGCACTTTGTTTACGTGACGACTGATAACGATGAAGAATTGTGGCTCATCCCTTTGTAATGGGTTGGAAGCTTTAAACGGCTCACCAGTTACGTAATTCGCATTGCGTGACGCCCGGTCGCTATTTAACTCTCCCACCATGCAATATAACATACATTGACGTGAGAAAGAGAGCTAGAAAGAAGGGGGAAGAACTTTATTGCGCCCCTGAGGAAATGGATGATGGGCTTATGAGCTTCCTTTGCAACCAATGCAAGTGCACTTCCGAGGAACCCACTACGCTATAAATGATCATAATTTCTGTGAAATGGAAATGTTTACGTGACGACTGATGACGATGAAGAATTGTGGCTCAGCCCTTTGTAATGGGCTGGAAGCTTTAAACGGCTCACCAGTTACGTAATTCGCATTGTGTGACGCCCGGTCGCTATTTAACTCTCCCAGCATGCAATATAACATACATTGACGTGAGAAAGAGAGACAGAGAGAAGGGGGAAGAACTTTATTGAGACCCTGAGGAAATGGATGATTAGCCCATGGGCTTCCTTGGCATTCAATGCAAGTGCACTTGCGAGGAGCCCACTACGCTAGAAATAATAATTTCTCTGAAGTAGGGAAGCAGCCACCATGCCATTTTTCTTCATTCGACGGAGAGGCGTGGTGCCCGCTAAAAACATGTAAGGCATTATGCGCACTTTGTTGGTGTTGTGCCTGATGACGATGAAGAATTATTGCAGAGCCCCTTGTAGTGGGTTGGACGCATCCAACAGCCCACTCGTTGCGCAATTCGCATTGTGTAACGCCTGCTTACAGAATTCGCGTTGTGTGGTGCGTGGTTGTTATTTCACTCTTCTACCACACTAAATTACAGATGTTAATGTGGTTCCTTCTGGACATGAAGCCTGTATAGCGTCTTCTTGCAAGGCAGTTCCAAGCACCGGTATGGCTCTGAGGTACAACACTGGGCTCCCACGCAGAGGGCCCAGGTTCGAACCCCGTTCCAACCTGGAAAATTTTTCTTATTTCGTTTTTTTTTTTCTTATTTCGAGCGATAGTGGAGACGGACACCGGCGGCGGCGGCGGCGGACAACTACGCCACCAAAAACGGCCGTTGAAATGATCTCATAACAGCTTTCGCGGTAAAACACAATCAAGTTGCAGCTCTGTGCGCTGCCATGCTTTTTAGCTGTATGTGGCGGCGCACAGAGCAGCGCAACGTTATAGATATAGCGTTTATTAGATTATTTTTTCGTCAACAGAGGGCGCTACAATCGGCAGATCACCTCCTCCCGCGATTTAACCAATGGCGAGTTTGGATTTTGGTACACGGTGCCTATGGGGAGTTTCACAACTGGTAAGATTGAAGAAGTCTGACGTAAAGAGAGAGAGAATAAAACGTTTATTTGGTGTTCTGTGAGAAGATCGGTAAGTGGGATCCTTAGTCCGGGATCCCATTGGCGCGGGCCGCTGTCCTCGCACGTTTCGCGGGGGCCTCTTTGGTCTTCGGATCCGAGGTGGACAGAGTTGCCTCCTACCTTTTTATGTTTGACTGTGTCCTGGGTTGCATGCGTGCATTGTGCGGACATTCCCATACCATGCGGTGCAGGGTGGCTGTTTTATTGTCGCAGAACCTGCACTGTGGCGCGCGTGTGTCAGTCAGAATCTATCTAGATAGTATGTATGAGTTAGGGTAGGACAGTGTCTGCAGGCGACGCTACGCTACCTTCGATACGTTACTGAGGTTTCGCCCCGGGGGTGGAAGTTTCCATCTCACGAGATTTTGGTGTTGTAGATTTTCCGTATATGTGAGAAGCGGGTCCATACGCATAACCGAGAGTGGGTGCGATGTGTCGCGTTCGGAGGTCCGGATGAGTAATCCTCGGGCCGACGCGTGGGCGAGCTGATTGCCTCCGCAGTGGCTGGATATCCATATCGGCTGTTTCCATTCTTCCTCCGAGCGTGGGTACGATATCTGTGTGAGGATTCGGTGCGCAATGCGGCCAATGAGACCTTTGCAAAATTTTCATTAGGCTGCTTGTCAGTCTGTCAGAACGAAGGTGGACCCGGGGTTTCGTAGGGCGAGGGTAATTCCTGCTTGCTGCATGCTAATTGCGACTGTGTCTTCGGCTGATATACAATTAATCTGTTTTCCTTGATGAATGACGCTTGCCGTGTATTTGCCGGTCACTGGTCCAGCTGCATCGACAAAGAAAACGACAAAGAGGGCGCACTTTCTTTAAAGGGCGCCCGTGGGCCCTTTGCGCCATCTCGCGGGTGATAGGCAAGCTACTGCCACGCTGAAGCATCTCGAGATGTGCGTGCCACCGACGGTAAATGGTGTATATAAATCGCTCGCCGATAGTATGCTTGGGGGTGTAGCTTATTGGCCGAGTCTTTGCAGCTAATAAAACAGTGTTCTACTGTCTCTGGTACATCGCAGAGACGACAGTTAACTGAAGACACAAAAATACCTTTCCTCTGCAACCATGATTTCACCGGCAGTGTATCAGTATAGAGAATGTTTTATTAGCTGCAAAGATGCCATTCTGTTTTGGGACATCCTTCAACTAACTGTTAAAAATATTTTAACATTAATTCACATACTATACGTTACCTACTCCCAACGTCTCTTGATGAAGTGCCATTTGACATGTTGTTCCTTATGGGGCTGCACAGTCTGTGGAAAACGCGCATGCAAGACCGTAATGCAGAACTAACCACTGCTTCAAGTGTGCATTTCATGCGTATGGCTCTCCATCTAAAGGACATTTACGAAGAACTTGACATCACACTAGACTGGCATCCCATCTTGATGGTGTTCATCCTTACCAGCCTCCCTTGTGACAAGCTTTGAAGAACTTTTCCTGTTACTCTGGACTTGCACAGTATATATGCATGCGAGCCTTTGAATGCTTGTGCAGTGCTTGCGCGATTATTGTCGCTAAGTGAATGCATCACTACGTCATAGCGTTTGTGATAATTTCAAATACGCATTATAATAAATACCATGAAAGAAAAAAAAAAGAGCTTATTGGCCGAGTGGCTAAACAAATCGCGCCATGGGACGAGGGGTCACAGGTTCGAATCCCCGGTGCCACTCAACCCGTAATTTTTTTCTTAATTCTTTATTTGCATCTACCTAAAATTTTGACTCACGGACAACGCAGATTTTTTGCTCATAAATAGCGACACCGGGATTTTTTTTTAACTAGTTCATTAACTCTATCGCCTTAATACAAAAGTAACGTCTCAAGTATCGCTTGGTCAACCCACCTCGCCGCAGATATATGCGGATTGTTTGAACCTTTCTTCAAGTCATCTACCGTATTGGACGGCGCAGGCGAGCGAAAATGAAGCGCACACTAGGGCGCGTGGAACGCAATATGGACAGTTGCGATATGTGTTCTAATAACGAATAGGAGCACACACGCTGTCTCTGCATCAGAACGTTTAACTGGGCAAGTTGGTGTGATTCCATCTTGAATGAATAAAACGCGCGAAAGAACGAGGACGAACAGAAGCGCCGCGGTCTGTTGTTTCTTCTGTTCGCCCTCGTTCTTTCGCGCATTTTATTCATTCAAGACGCTGTCTCTGCCGTTCTAAAGGCCTTATCGTTTATATCCACTCGATTCGCAGTCAGCTCTAGTTAGTGGGTAGGTGGCCATTTTCTTTGGATTATCATCGTGCTCGTTGTCATCATCATCACCATACTTTACAACAAATCCTCCTCTTCCTGCTGAAGAGGTTCTCGCTCTTACACACCCCCAACCATGCACGCGTCGTGGTAATAATCATAACATCTAGAGTTAACGTCCCAAAACCACCATATGATTATAAGAGACGCCGTATTGGAGGGCCCCGGAAATTTGGAGAACCTGGGGTTCTTTAACGTGCACCTAAATCTACATACACGGGCCTCAGACAACTTCGCCTCCATCGAAAATGCAGCCGCCGCGGCCGGGATTCGATCCCGCGACCTTCTGGTCAGCAGTCGAGCGCCATAACCACTTGACCACCGTGGCGGTGCGCATGCGTCGTGGCATCGTGCTGCAACGATTCCCGCAAGGATTTCCGCCATGGTATATTCCTCCGAATTTCGGCCACATCTTAAAATCATTTTTCGAAGAAACAAAGGCGTTTTCAGCGTATCTATCTATCTATCTATCTATCTATCTATCTATCTATCTATCTATCTATCTATCTATCTATCTAACCCCGTACGTCTTGCTGCTCTCGTGGTGGACCCCGGCGTCAAACACTTTTGTGTTAATATAAACACACAAATGAATGTTGCAACTTTTCATTTTCGTGAAAAGGTAACTATTAGAAGTCCATAAAAACGTAGCCCCACATAAAGAACAACTCCGTCAGTGTATCAGTATTTCGCATAATGTTGTTTAAATACTAGTTTTCGAATGTTCCCAAAGGACGGCTCACTCTAGAATTCTGCCGGCTTTTAGGGCCGTAGCTCCTCTTAGTCTAACCTTGTCACGTCTCCGTTGTCCGGCGTAAACGGATCTCCCGTACAGTACGTGATATGTATCGCCCTTTCCTCTCCTACGCTTCCCCCTCTTTCTCCTCTCCTAAGGTCCCCCCCCCCCCTATCTTGCCTCGCGGCGCAGCGGCGCCGACGCAGGCAGCGTCGCGGCAGCGTCTTGATTGAAAAAACCGACCGCTCGCGCTGCACAACCGTTCACTGACCACCCCGTATATATAGGCACTGGATTTTGACCTCCAAGGTAGTGCGTGTGTGCGATTTCTCCTGTGCGTGATTAAACAATGAAAATTCACAGCGTACATGTAAAATTAAAGTGAGCTGCAAGTCGTCATAACTCTCATCGAACCTTTAGTGTAAACGGGCCCGATCTCACGTCGGTGATGATGTACTGGGCAGAATTCACGGAAGATTCACGGTTTACCGATGAACCTCCACAGCTTCGCCCACTCATCATCATTCACTCCGTGGATATGCTGTGATTTTTTACCTCTTATAGGCCCTTAGCACAACTGTGTAAGCTTATTAACGAACATAACATTGGTAGTGTGTTATAGTACAATGTGCCTACGGCCCACGCTGCAGTACAGGAGACATTGCTAGCTATGACCACTGGATTGCGCTGTCAGCAGGCTAGCGTTTCAAGTATAGCAATGCACTTTTTATGCAAGAAATTGTGAAACATAGCAACCTCTTTTGACTGTTGCTGTAGCATTCGACTTTGTTTCTTTGCTTCACAGCAAGCTTCCAGCGTTCGAGTGGCCCCCGCTGTTATTTGTGGGTCCCAGAAAAACGTGTCAAGAATCCACCACTATGCTGCAGGTTTCTGTTCCTTCTATTTTGCGGCCAAAGTGTTCAAGTTTCTGACTCATCATGCATTGAGAATAAAAACGACAGCGTTCCTGCAGTTACTGAAAGTTCTTAAGCCTATTCAGCTTATGAAGCTGCCACAAGGAAAGTGGATATTGCAAATCTACCGCCAATCCCGTAAAGGAATTTCATACTGAAACTAATAAAGAAAGTAATAAACTTGTGGGGATGAAGGCCGCTTCTCAATTTATGTTTTTAAAAGCGTTAAATGGTTACACATTGTGCACAAGGTCTGGAGCTACTGCCTTATACTTTGGAGAATTTGAGAACAAGGAAGCGTTTCGCAAAGCGGCAAGGATTAATGAAGGAATAGCCACAATAAAAATGACTCAGCACTCTAAACAGGATAGGGCGAGTTTGCGCTGCACGCCATTAGAATTCACTGATGGCTGCACCGATCACTGCACCTATAAAGACAGGGAGCTCTAGCCAGTAAATCATAAGTTGAGGAGCCGTGTACCAAGGTGCTCCCATTATTTGCGGTGCCAATCTGAATCGCCATTGCAGTCCGCGATCTCCTGACTACCTTGATCCGAGCACTTAAAGGGAAGCTGAAGTGGTTTTAGAATTCGGTAAGTCTTTGTGGTTAAGAAGGACCAACATCATTGTCGATGATGGCGTAATTTTTGCGCTGTTGTGACAGCAGGAGCTTTAAAATACGCGAAAGAAAAGTTCGTCTTGCTCAGCCCATGCGAAGGCGGTGAAAGTGCGGGCGTGGAAACGGTCTGACCGGAAGTAGGTCATAGCCGGTAGTTTTGGCGGCGCCGCGCAGCACTGTCGTATCTACATTTGTGGCCGCCGCGTTGGTGGAACAGACCGCGAAGGCCATGCTTTAACACACCTGATGGCGCAGATGACGTGGCAATCGAATATGATGTCACAGCCTTCGCTCAGCAGCTCAAGAAGCCCGTCGGCTGCAGCCGCTGTTTTTTGCCCAGAAATGCTATTTGCGTTAACTTCTGTGAACTCTTACATTGGTTTTCTAATTCAGCTGGCATCAAACTATGATTATATATTCCAAAGTCATTTTTTAAAGTGCTTCTGCTTCCCTTTATTAAGGTACATTCGCCGTGCAAGACTTGTTTTCAAATTCTATTCTTTTGCCCCAATAGCAGCCGCATTCATTCAACGACTTTGCCAGCCAATGGAAGGATAGTGAAAATAGAAAACAACATTCTTCTTTGCCCCGCGAATAGCTGACAGCGCCTAGCCAAGAAACGCCGACAACGTGCGCTGTCATTCACGCACGGTTAGACTTCAGTGACTGGAACAAGTAATAAAGCGAATAGCTTTGTTCGGTTTAGCACCCGTTACTTATTGATTAGAAGAAGACACTGATGACCAACTCTTGAGAAACAGATACTGCTCAAAATTTATCTGTTGTTCAGCACTTTCGGTCTCAAACTGCGAGCACAGTCTGTAGCCCATATTTCGAATCATGTTTAAATCCACCGATGCTTCTCGCATATGAACAGCCCAGCATTGCAGACCGCTCTAACTGTGAGAGAAGCAGAAAACTGTGGCAGCACACGTGTGATGCCGGGAATATATGATGGAATATCATATTCGCCACAACGAGGGAATACCGCGTATGCAGCCGCACTACCTTAATACGCTCGGCAGAAATGGTTTGTCCTGTGTGAAGCAGCTGTACCGTGTCGCGTGCTGCAATGCGCGGTGCAAAATGGTGTTCTCAAGAGAGTTGGTTGCATCAACGATGACTGCTTGCTCGCGTTTGCAACTATGCAAATATTCTTATATAATAATAATTGTTGCGGTTAACGTCGCAAAACAACGATATGATTATGGGTGACGCCGCAGAGCAAGGCACCGGAAATTTCGACCACCTGGTGTTCTTTAACGTGCGCCTAAATCTAAGTGCACGGGCCTCGAGCATTTTAGAGTCATCGAAAATGCGGCCTCCGCGTTCGGGATTGGATACCGTGACCAGTAGATCAGCAGAAGACTGCCATAACTAGTACACTATCGTGGCGGATCATTCCTAAATGTCATTCCAGAGGCAGTTAGTGCTGAACCTCTAAAAACTGCATAAAATTCAAGATACTCTTCCGCCCTAAATACCCCCAAATGGAATTTCCGGCCTTACTATCTCGCTGTTCTGTTTAAACGAATAACATTCGCTTTTCAGCGCTACTGTTGATGATTCAGCTCGAGTTTGATGCGTTTCGCTCACGGACAACGCCGCCGACGACATCGGGGGCCGACTTCACAAAACCTCTCTTTCGTATGTGCATTTTCGCATTGGTCAGTCGGCTTCGCTAATGATTTGTCCAGCATCGTGAATGGCCGACATATTCTCTTACGAATATTTTTTGAGTAATACGTTTTTGCGAATGCGGGTCAGAATTTTCTACGACACGGACTCCTTTACGGTAACGCCTATACAAAATAGTCAGTTTTATAGCGGAGCTGTTTAAGTCGGCCGTAATCTGTCCAACAGGACAAAAGAAATCGGCAGATCAAAACTACCGTGGGAATCGATATTATGCGAAGCATGCGGCGGGAAGGTGACTGTGGCGTTATTTTTTTACATTGAGCGAAACCTTTCTAGATGACGCTAAGGATATGTGCAAATTGTATATGCTCACACTTATGTTGAAGAGTCACACATGTGTTATATATCCAGTTGTTTACAGTTGCGTGACGGTGCCGACAGCAACATGGTAACAACGCCAGACGCGGTAAGCCGACATGTAATGCTTATAGTTGTCCGTTGTGACGGAGAACGCACGCATGTTTAACGAACCTGTGCGCATGTATGCAAGGTGTTCTTGAGAGTTCTCAGGCAGATGGCTGCGAGTGGAGTGTCTCTTTTATTTTAACTGATGTGCACAACGCAGACTTCGCCGATTCCGCTGCTTGTCTGTTTGTGTTGTGTGTCTGATGGCAGGTGCAGTGGGATGCTGCCTAGGTTGAGGTTGCGCTTCGCCGTGTTTTTACATGTGCCCACGTCTCCGAACCTGCAATAAAGCCGCTGACACGCCAGTTTCTGTGAGCAGAGCGTCTTTTTCCAGGTCGCGCATGGGCGCGTGCACAGACTACTTTGAGAGCGGCGAGCGTGAGGTGGTTGTTGTGGTTGTGGCATCGAATGAAGGTGGTTGCCCGGTCCAAGACAATGTCTAGAGGCCTGTTTGATAGCCGGGTCATATTGTCCACAGACTGTCTGTCAATAGAGCCGGCGACATGTCGGTACCTGAAGTCATCATTTGCGTTTGTGAGGTATAAGACGTCGAGTCTGGTAGCCATGGAAAGTTCTGCGTAGAACAACTTCAGTGGTTGGCGCTTATCGTATCAGTAACACGCCGCAACACGCCACACATTTCCCTGTTTTTTTCGAGCGCCCGTGCCCATTCACTGCTCCGCCACCAGCCCGCCTGGCCGGACACTGCGCGCCACTGCTGTTTCGCGTCATACGTCACGTCACAGCCAACTGCAGATGCGCTCCTTCGTTCTGTATTAAACCAGTACGTGGCAGCGGCGCTCGGTGCGAGAAGTAGACATGGGTAGACCGAAGAAGGTTCGCACTGCCGATGAGGAAGTCGCTTACCGGAATCGCGGCGCGCTGGCAAGCAAGACGGCTGGTCTCGACTCGTTTGAAGAAGTCCACGACGTAATAGGGCCGAAACGGGGAGAGGCGACCGCGCTGGACTCGACTGGAACTTGGCATCACGTGGCATGACTTCGTATAACTTAGCATCACTTGGCATCACTCCATATGGCCAGGACCAGCTAGGAACCGATCAGCTACGCTGTGCCTTTAACCTTGCGCCACTAGGGCAAGTTACGGCCGAGCTCTTTAACGCGACAGCGTGAAAGAGCTCCTTTCACAGTAATTCCGGTGTCGGCGTCGTTGGTTGTGAGTGAAAAATCAGCGTTTTCGGTGAGCAAAAAATCGTGAAAGATGCAAATGAAATACATAATAAAATCTTCGGTTCGAGTGAAAATAGAGCCCAGGTCTTCTGTGTGGCAAGCAGGTGTTCTGTCATAGAGCCACGCCACTGCTCCAAACTGCTACGAACAAAAAACACTATAGGAATGTCATGTAGTGGGAAGAGTCTCCTTACCGCATGCCATATTGCATGGTAGAAGCGTAGAACCGCTCTAGGCATCAAAACATATGAATTTAACCAGGAGTGGGTGTTTTAATCGCGCAGCCATTACAAAGCGCTCAGGCACAATTATCACTTGCAGCAACAGCACCAACAAAGTATGCATTTGCGTAGGTGCAGTGGGGACTTCGCAAGCGTACTTGCAGTAGGTATATTCTAGGAAAGTTTGAAATGGCCAATGTTACGCGTCCAGACGTTCGTTTCCTTGCGGTGCGTTTGAGGCATCTTCCGAGAACCGCGAAGCTAGGCAAGCAGCTGAGAAGGCGATGCGCACGGGGCCCGATTACGCTATCGCTTTCCACTCTTGAAGGCGACTCTCAAGCGTCCTGCAAATTGCTTGTTTTTTTTTTCTTTTTTTCGGGTGTGAAGCGTGCACAGTGATAATAGTCGCTGCTCAAAGCATAAGCAAAGGCAGAAACTGAATTTACATTTTCATTCCTGCAATGTCCCGAGGCTCTAGAATACTTAATGCGTGAATATATGGTATATCAGTGACAACCTGGCAACGTCACGTACGGTTTTATTGTGTCGGGGTTATTAGCCGCCTTTCTTGCCCACAGCTGCATTTATAAGGAGCTGGCACTGACTTGACGTTGTTATTTGTAATCTAACCTCCATCGGTTTACAGATGATTATAGTAGCACGCCGGAAGCCATCCTCCTGTCTGGATACGTTATCCTGCTACAAATGCATATCATTCTTCCGGCTGACTTCTTTATCGCGCGCTGCTCTTCTCTCCGCTGTCCTTTCCACCTTTCTTTCCCTTTCCCCCTCCCCTTAGTGTAGGGTAGCAAACCAGATGCTACAATTCTGGTTAACCTCCCTGCCTTTCTCTCGTTTTATTATCTCTCTCTCTCTCTTGGGCATTGCGTGCGTCACCTATGACAGAAAATTGCAACGAAGAAGAGTTTTCGATATAGACACCTTCGAGCTTCAGCGGCGGCAAGGATCCGCAGAACGAACCAAAGCTTCGGGGAGAAAGAGGCCGTTCGAAACGCCCAACGTTCATGACATCCATGCAGCTCGGGCCAGTAGGACTTTCGAAGCCTCTTCCGGCGATTGGCCCATTTACGAAGAGCGCATGCAAGCTCTCTTGAGAGCAAACAAGATGAAATGGAAGTTTAAGGTTGACGTCTACATAAGCGTTATTAGTCTGAACACTTATGCCTTATTCAAGTCTCTAATTGCGACCTAGTCTCCGTCCGATAAATCGTTCGAGTTGACTATTCAGCTGTGTAATCATCTGCCGCTTAAGCCTTCCTTTACTGGAGATAGAGCGAAGCTGCGTATCCGCTCACAGGTAGAGCAAGAAACGACTGCGCAGTTTGTGTTGAACACAGAACGCTGGCGCAAGCGTAGAAACTTAGCACGTTTGGGGATGATGCTCGAAAGAACCGATGTGTCTGTAGCGGCATCGTCATCCCTCACGATCATCATCTTCCTTTTTTACCACTTACGCGCTGGGCCTCTTGCGCAGGGTATGCTCAGAGAGCTCAAGGCGCGAGCTGTAGAACGTGCCCACGCTTCTGGCGGTTTGGATGCTGCAGCCAGGGGGATGAAACTTCGCGGTTTTTCTGTCCCGTGATCGCAGCGCTCCTAATGTTTGGGGGCTGTACTATGCCTACGAGCATAAATGAACATTGTTATTCCATTTTATATTTATTACCAGTTTACTCATTAACTCCGGAGTTTTTAATACGCAAGTAAACCTAAAGGCTGCAGTTCGAGATTGCGAAAATACGAGCGCCACCCGTAGTGGAAAACGGGAACTGCGCCGTCCTATCTCTCATGGCGAAAAAGGGGCGTTTCTTGTCGCGCGCCCGTGTATGCTACGGCCTACGGTGTCCCAAAGGCCGCTTTTACCATTGTAAAGTTTGTTTCAGCGAAACTGGAAAAACCCTTCCAAGCTTCAGCGAAACAGACGCATGAATGTGTTTGCGCCGTTATCACAAATTGTGCTGTGTGTGCTGAGCGGTGTCGAAATTCTTCACGCCACACCGGCATAAAATTCTTCCGGATCCCGGCGGACGAAAGGTACGATGTGCATGCAGCTCGTTTTGTTTTTCTACGCTTGCACGGCATATCAGGATGCGGTTGGAGCAGTAGCTGTGTAATTTAATTGAGCATACACGTACATGATTTATTTATTACATTCTGATTGTCTGCTTTTGTTTTTGTGTTGTGTTTTTACTGTATGAATGGTACGTTCAGGCAATAAAATATTCAAACAAATTCTGTTCTTTATTTTGGTCTAATGTATGTGTACACGTAAACAAAAAACACAGTCTTACTTAGAATAGGTGGGGCAAAAATAGGTGGATGGGCAAACTTTCTTCAATCAGAACGCAACGATTGCCGTTTTGATCATGTGGCGGGCTGCGCAACAGGAAGACGGTCGCACACTCACCATCTGAATACCTTCCACTAGCTCAATTTGGCTTCCTGGTGCATCCCAATTGAAGTTGGTGGGAAATTGCTCCCCCCCCCCCCCCGCCGCCACTCGGATCCTCAGTGCTCATCAAGATGGCGTCCCCCAGTGCGTGTCTGCAATGCGCCGCCATGTTTTAGCACCGCCCCCAAACACCAGGTGTTCGTCTGGCGCTGCGAGCGAATATCGCGTTCCATGGATGGTATAGGAAGTTTCACTCCCATGCTGCAGCCGCCGCCGCTCCGCTTCGGCAATCGCCTTTCAAATAAAGTGGCGAGACAACGACACGGCCACGTTGGCCGCCGTCACGTCTACCTCTCTCGCTACAATTTGTGACCCGGACAACCACGCCCTCAGCCGAGCGGCCCCCTGCCATGCTTCCGCGACTCTGCCCGCCAGTGAAGCCGTTCCACCCGGCCTCCCCCCGAGCGTGGTTTATGCAGCTCGATGCCATTCTCGCACTGAACGGCATCACGGCACAGCCGATGATGCACGCCGTCCTGCTCCAAGCGCTGCCGGTTGAGCTACACCATCTTGCTGCCGCAACGACATCCAGCCCGCGGCCCTACGACGACCTCTGCGCTGCGGTGCTGGCCCGCTACGGCGAGACGTACCGCCCGCTACCGGGGACCCGTGAGTGCCAGGTTTCCCCTCCAACACGAGCGGTACCACCCGGCCCGCAGCCCTCCCATGACGGCGGGCTACCTTCCCCGGCCATGTCTCTTTCTTGTCCGGCCACTAGCGCAGCAGTTCCTGCGCGCGACCACCCACCCGACGAGGTTCCGAACGTTGCTGCTGCCTTCGATCAGTCCGCCACGAGGTGCATTCCTTCGCCACCCTCGGCCGACGGTCCATCAGGCATGCCCGCCATCCGCCCGTCTTCTCCGACCTCGACGGCTCGCGACACCTCGGAGCCATCAGACTCCACGACCGCTACCTTGCAGCACGCCCTGGTGTAGGACACGGACATCGCACCATCCGCTATTCGCTCCCCAATTGTGGCGGATTCGCCGTCCTCGTCCATCGACCATCACCACGTTTCAACAACCTCGACACTATCTGCGTCTTGCCAGCAGCGACCAGCATTGACCTCGCAGTCCACCGCAGCTGAAGTTCGAGCACCGAACCAACACCGGCCGAACTTGCGAGACGCTGCTACGATGACGGAAGCGTCTGACGACGGATTGCCTGGTTCGCCGATGCCAGAGCAGCCCGCACATGCCACGCCTGCCGCAAAGGCAGACATCGAACACGCCGACCTACGCACCAGACCTCGTGTGCCGAGCACAGGCGCGCTGTCGGAACCTCTGGCAGAGCCTCCGCCTGCGGTGTTCCGTGACATCCCTCCTCCGGAGTGCTTAACGAGGGACGCGAATCAGCAGCAGTGTGCCTTGAATGCAGGTATGCCCTTCGACACGGCGAAAGCGTCTTCTACCGCTGCCCGACGCGCTTACATACCACGTGCCGTACACCTAATCCCTACTCGCATTGCGCGTGGCATGATTCTGCAACCACGACGTTCCCGCGTCCGTCGACTTGTATACCCGTGCCAGCACGTCCGCCGCAATGCAAAGCTGAGGTCGGCGTTGCGCCGCCACCGACATCCGCGTCAACGCTGTGCCCGCACAGGAAAGACCCATCGCAGCAGCTACTCGTCGATCGTTGCTCGTTGTGGCTTCACTGTGCCATTTCGCATTGTTTCGCGCACATCGCCAGCACCGGCCCATGTGCAACCGCCCTCAACTCCATCTGCAGGCACCACTCCATCTGCAGCCGCGCTGACTCGCGCTACCGAAAGGCACCATCAAGTCGTCGTGGGACCCGCCGGGCCACGACCCCAGCGTACTTTCGCCCAGTTCTCCGCCTGCTGCGCTTCTCCCAGAGCCGCCCGCCAGAGACCTAATGGTTCCTGATAGTCCTTTACCGTTGACGACCTAGACTGCCCACGGACATTTGTCTCGCGTCACAAGCCTTGTATATACGCCACCATCGTTTTTTTTCATTTCGGCTTCATTTCTGCGGGGGGGGGGTAGTAGTCTGTAGCGGCATCGTCATCCCTCACGATCATCTTCCTTTTTTACCACTTACGCGCCGGACCTCTCGCGCAGGGTATGCTCAGAGAGCTCAAGGCGCGAGCTGTAGAACGTGCCCACGCTTCTGGCGGTTTGGATGCTGCAGCCGCCGCCGCTCCGCTTCGGCAATCGCCTTACAAATAAAGTGGCGAGACAACGACACGGCCACGTTGGCCGCCGTCACGTCTACCTCTCTCGCTACATGTCCATGGTGTACTAAGGATAGACATACAACGTCACTTGTTCTCTGAAGACAAGAAACCAAGATTACGGCAAGCACTCGACCGAGTCATAGTGGTAGAAACCACGCTGAAAATGCATTGGTCATGTATGATACTTAACCCGCACGGTTCGATTTGTGTAGGACAAAACCCTGGAACCTTACGTTTCGTGCTCCCGCTCTGGGTCAGCAAAGGATGGGTGGAGCTCTTGTATACACGCTGATGTGATATGCTTTTACTGCAGGAAAAATCGACGCATTCATCACCCACACAGTAGCCGCCAACCATTGAAAATTTAGTGAAAACCAAGGCTAGACGTGTAAGCAATTAGGGGCACGTTAAAGTCAAAGTTAACATCAGTTTATTATTCGGGTGTACGTTGAAATAGGAAACAACAAAATATACAGACGAGGCTTCCGGAGTTGAAGACTGCAGCGGGACCTTCGGTTAATATAAGTAAACAAGAAGCATAAAAATAGCGACCAAAAGAAGCACTAACAAGGAAGCCCTTAAAATACAACAAATATCTAGTAAATAAAGTACATATATTAAAACACAGTCGTAAAGTGCAAGAACCACATGCAACTAACAAGGCTAATTACAGCACAAATGATTTGTTGTGAAAATTAGAAACAAGAAACTTTATAATTGGCGATATGCTGAAGGAAGGAAATTTAGTTTTGTTGACATGATCCCATATAGATGAGCTCGAAACAGGCGGCAAAGGTTATTCAAAGGCTATAACACGATCAAAAATTCACTCTTCAACTGAAACGTTGTTAAAAACACATATAGCCAGCGATATTCATGGGAATTTGCGTATGCCTAACAAAAGTGCTTCTGACTTCTGTACTTGCGTATCCAGCGGGTGCGCTTAAGGTAGGGAGGTATTTAACACTGCAATCTGGAGCAAAATTGACGACTTTGACAGTTAAAACCAAAAATACAATGCCCGCATTTCTTAATCGCTTCGTTGGTTGGCTAAACTTTATTTTTTCTTAATTGCTTGCTTTTTTTACCGATATGACCTAACCTCGGGTGCCCGTAGATAGGTGTTGAACACACAGGACAATTGAAATGCCTTCCGTTCATATCTCCAAATCTTATGACGAACAGTGCAAAGTCCTAATTTTTCAAATCACGCTGTGTATGAAAAAAAATGTGAATCTCGAACAGCGTACGTTCCTGTGCTGAGACAAGGTCGACATTTTTAAAATATGGAAATATTGCCTACACTCGCTCTAGTGTTCTAATATTTCTGTTTTTTGCATTGACGGAAAACGCAGTTACGAAGAAATAATTATTGGGTCTAAACACTTTTTCGTTTGCGCTTTGAGATTGACTTAGGCTTAGTTTGTGGAGTGAATAGGAGTAGCTGGCGCCACGCATTTGCAACAACCTCTTCTTATATACATTCAAATAAAAAAAGGCATCAAGGTTCGTTTTTTCACATACTTTTTT
>NC_051177.1:160477376-160510845 GCF_013339695.2 Rhipicephalus sanguineus | reverse complement strand
TCAGTATTTCGACGGCCGACGCCCCAGTTCGCCGCTATCAGCGTAGAGCGTGTATTGCTGTAGATTGAGTTTTCATTTCCCGGCCACAAGTTAGGCCAAATAAAGAGTTTCATCTTGACCACGCTTGCTGTTGACTTCGTCGACGTCACGACCCCGTGACATCTGGTGGAGGTGTTGTTCGTTCATGTTCTGGACGCCCCCGTCAAGCCGTGAACCCAGCCCACAGCGCAGAGAAGACATCGACGCCAACCACGACCAGCGAGCTAGCCGTAGGCGACAAGCTCTAGCACCGGAGTACGGGCCTCTACCCAACAAGACTCGGAAGAACAAGGCCAGGACCATGACTGTGGCAACGATTCAACACACGACACAAGCGTGTGTCGTGTGTTCAATCTTTCTCCGTCCCGTGTTTTGCGCTGTTCCCCTCAGTACTTTGTTAGTTGTTGAAATTGCACTATAATATACAACCAGTATCAACGTTGCCTAAAACATAGCACAGCTTGCATTAAGTCGCGCAAGGCTGGCTGACAGTAGAGCTGGTGGGCCGCTTGCTGGTCCTGACTTGGCCAGGCGTTCACCCTGTCACCTCACTCTTTCCCACCTCTTGCTATACTACGGCATACATGACTAGTCATGTTCTCTTTTTTTTTTCTTTTTAGTCTGTGTCTACCTACCCCATTCTGTCTATGCCTGTTTGTGACTGTTTTGCTATGTTCTTCTGTCTTTGTTCCTTTATTTCTCTCTCTTTCTTTAAATGTCTTTCTCTCTCTCACTCTATTCACTATCTCGCCTTGTATCTTTTCAGTCTTTCTTCTCTTTCTTGTCGTCTAGTTCTCCATTTCTTTCGATTTATTTCTATTTATGCGGCACACGTCAACCTCCACCACAACAGCTTTGCTGTCAAACTGCTATGGTGCGTATGTTCCACAGAAATGGGGCAAATCCCACTACACATCCTACTGGTCCACCTAAAACGATCAAGGGAACACACGGGCGGCAAACACCGATTAGTGGCTGCACGTTGCAGCTTCTCTTAAACAACCGTACAGTGCTCGGGCGGTAATTGAGCGCATGCCGGTTCATGATAATGAACATTTTTGTTTATTTACAACACACAGCAAACCTCTACCATAACAGCTCTGCTGTAACAAGCATTTGGAGGTTTCAAGACAGTTCCCATATGTTCCAAGGTTGACAGCTGGGCTAGTTGGTAAGGTTGCCTAATATTTAAAGCAGCGGAAGTGGCAGGACACGAGGACAAGAAGTTGACACAACGAACGCTTACTCGTAACTAGCAGGTTTATTAGAAGAAAGAAGAAAAAGAAAACATACAGTACAGTGGCGGCGATGGCGCAGATCATTTCAGTCACTTTTCTGTATGTTTTCTTTTCTTGTTTCTTCTACTAAACCTGCCAGTTGCGAGTAAGCGTTCGTTGTGTCAACTTCTTGTCATCTTGTCCTGTCATTTCCGCTGCTTTAAAAAATTGGGGGACGCTTAAAGGGGCCCTGCAACACCTTTCTTTGTTATATTGGAATAGTCCCATTATTGACGTATGACTCTTCACGAGCCATATGCCGCAAAAATTTTTCGAATCCGTCAAGTCTAAGTGGTGTTACCAAATTATAGAGATCACGTTCCGCAGCTTTCTCTCTCAACTCAACGCAGCCAGCGCGCGAAAGCTGCGCGCGGCGTGAGGGGAGGGAAGGAGGGCGGAGGTGCGAGGAGGCGACGTCAGCGCCGGCGGCATTTTTTTCATTTTTTTCTCTCTGGCGTCTCGGCGCAACCACGTGGTCTGTGCCGCCACTTCCGGTCGGCTTGCGTCGTTCTCGTCGAGCGGAGTCGATCGCGCTGTGTATCGCGCGTGCTTGAAAACTGCGCGTCGGTTGGTAATGTTGGGTGTGCACCTCGAACGCCGTAGTGTTTTCATCGCTCTGCCAACCATGGAAGCAAACGTGCGCGCTCGTTTGGAACGAATGACAGCTGAGATCGGTTTCGGCCCATACTCCGATACACCGCCTCGTAAGACGGCACTGGCAGACGACCCCGAAGCGCCGCCATTACCGGACGCCAGCATTGTTATCGGAGACATGCTGCGCCCGTGCTCGGTCGGTCGTGAGAAACGTGCCGACGATGCAGTTCTCAGCTGACGAGGCAACACTCGAACGGCTGCCACTCTCAACGGCAACCGGCGATGGTCCAAAAGCACAGAAATATTCACGTTTTCGGCACTGCGCATGGCGAAGAAAACGGAACCACGCAACTACGAGCAGACGAGCTGTCGGTGAGACCGGAAGTGCTAATATTAATGTTTGTTCGTTGTTTTAACGCGATACATAATATAAACATACATATTATCTACTTATTGAACTCAAAATTAACAACGAAAGTAATAATGAGGGTGTTATCGTGATTATAACATCAGCCAATGGTGGGACTGCCGACAATCGCGTCATATTTTGCGGACTAATACATCATTGTCGAGAGAAGAGGGAGCGATTTTCAGCTGACTTGAGAATTTATTGTAAATTCCAGGCCGTGCGCATCGCTATAATATTTGGCTCGCGTGTTCTCGGGAGCCTCGACTACCGATCGGCAGCGCTTTTTGAGCATGCTCGAAAAGTGTTGCAGGGCCCCTTTAAGCTTCGCCTTTAAGAGTTGAACGCGATAGTGATATTCTGTTCCTAGTGCGCAGTTCGAACACTACAAATGTTTAACAGAATGCGCGCACTAAGGTGTGTGCCTTATGTAATGGGTAGCATGCTTTAATCCAGGAGAAATTATGCGCGAGAAACTTTTTCGATGTTGCTATGCACCCACTACGTGGTCTTAAAGGGGTACTGACACAACATTTCGCGGCCGAGATAGCCTGCTGGATCGATTCCCGTGTACGTGCGTGTACCATCTGCAAAATATCGACAGCGAATAAAGCTTGGAAGGTATTTCATATGAATTTTGAAATTCGCGAGCGCGATCCAGCATTATAGGTCGCACCTAGTGCATTGACACCCTCGGAGGTGACCCGAGGTGACCCCCCTACTTCCCCTACGTAACCGTTGCAGCCGGTACAAGTTACGATGACGTCGTAGCCGCCATTTCTGTTTTGACGCGCTTCTCGACGAATCGCTCCTCGCCAGCGGGTCAAACCTGAAGTGATTCGCCACGTCGAAAATTCCTTCGATCCCCGCCGCAAGAAAATCGTCGCCATCAGACGACGATGAGCCCGACGACGACAGACCGCGCGGAAATGCGCCACCGTTCTGTGTGCTCACGTGACCGAGCGTTTCAGTCGCTAGGTGGCGATAGTTTCACCCGGCGGCTTGCCGTTTTTGGAGCTCTGTCAAACCGAAACTGAGTCTGTGTCGGTAATGAGGAGCTTGTAATTAATTATCTGTCGCGCGCTGCAGCGAACGATGTGCCGTGTTATGATTAACAGGCCCCCAGCAACACACTGCAGCAACAAAACGCGGGGCGAAAATTTTTGTGTCAGGACTCCTTCAAGGGAATACGCGCAGTAATGTGTGTGCCTTTTGTAATAGGTGGCTGTCTGTAAACCACCAAGTCGTTATGATAGACATGGTGTGACGCCCGATGGCAGTGTACGCTTGTACCACGCAATATTACTGCGATATTACATCTCGTACTGTGACACCTGTATACATAACGCGTATTTTCGGGAAGCATCAAAGTTACTTTCAGTGCAGCTCCAAGCAGAGGCGTGGCTGTGTGCTAGAACACCTGCTTGCCACGCAGGCGGCCTGGGTTCGATTCTCAGTCGGAACCAACATTTGTATTATTTATTTTATTTGCAGCTTTTTCGATTTTTCGGTCACGAACAAGATGATGATTTTTCGCTCACAACCAACGGCCCCGACGCCGACGGCGGAATTTCTGCGATACGAGCTCTTTAACGCTATCGCGTTAATATTATTAAAAGTTCCTATATGGATTGTCAGTTTGGTAGTTGTATTGTCCACCATATACAGTGGGGATGGCAACAAAAGCGAACTTTGCGGCATCTACCTTCCTGCTGTTTCGCATTGCTTTTCAAGCGGTTTTAGCCTGGATGGCATTAAAAAGCCGCTTGAGTCATTTAAGAGACAATCAAAGACCATTCCAGCAACTTTTAATGCGATGGCGTAAAGACATCGTTTCGCAGAAATTTTCGCAGCTACCGGCGTTGGTGTCAGCGTCGTTGCTTGTGAGCGAAAAATCACTTTGTCTGTGCCTAAAAAATTGAAAAGATGCACATAAAATAAACAATAAAATCCTTGGTTTCGTGTGGTCCGCGTGGCAAGCAGGTGTACTGCCGCAGATCCACGTTATTGCTTCGAACTGCTTCAAAAAGAAAAACACTATATGAATGTCATGTAGTGGAAAGAGTCTCCTTAACGCATGCAGTATTGTGTGGCAGAAGCGTAGAATCGCGCCAGGTGTCACAACATGTGAATTGCGCAATGAATGGGTGTTTTAAAGGCCCAACCATTACAAAAGCCCTCAGACATACTTAATCATCATCAGCTGCAAAACCATCAACACAGTGATCAGCTACGTAGGTTCGCGTGTTGCCTTACGGACGAGCAGTAGGCCCTTCGCTCATTCGCAAAAGAATTATGGCGTAGTGGGCACTTAACAACTGTACTTGCAGTACGCATTCTAGGATTCTTTGAAACAACCATGTTACGCGCATAGTGGTTCGTTTCCTTACGGCATGGTTGAGGCATCCACCGAGAACCGAAACTAGGCCAGCAATTAAGAAGGCGATGCGCACGGGGCCCGATTACGCTTTCGCGTTCTACTCTTGAAGGCGAAGCTCAAGCGTCCTCCAAGTTGTAATTGTCACTAAGGTGAGAGCGTGATGAAAACAGCGCACCACGCTGTTCGCGTTTCTTTTCATCCCCATGCACGTACGCCTTATAAAAATCGTGCTGTCGTTCAAGCTGTATTCGTAAAGAGTAGCAACGGATAAACTAAATGTTGCTTCGATAATACTGTCATCCGCCTTTATTTCTTTATTTTGATCTGATCGGTTTTCACCCACAAATACTGTTAGCCCCGCTCAACGCAAGTCGCGGCGCAATGTTTGGGAAGCTTCGCGATTATTTCAGAATGTTCTGCTCAGATTGCGCGCTGGGCACGAGTAGCCTAGTTTATTCTAGTGCTAACGCAAGCGCCAGCGATGACGTTGGAAGGTTCAATAGGACGTGTATAAGAAACGACGCATTTTGCAGACAAGCATATTAGTCGACGCTCGACGTGCATGCACGCCGCTATCACCATGTACACGCTTCTTGCACATTGAGCTTATCTTTTAGTGGGCACATGCTTGCCCAATAATGTTTTATTCTGTACCAGCTTATTTTCTGCGTGCTTGACCGTCCCAACCACGTGACAATACGAAGGCTGCCGCGAAGCTGCTGGAACTTCTGCTAGAGCTTTACTCCATACTTTGCCCCCAGATATCTCGCATGTTGCGAAAAATAAACAGTTGACTATCACAACACAATAAACGACAGCGAGATACCGGATCGTTTTCATTGTTCTGAATAAATAGTGCAACTTGGCGGAGCTCGATGCCGCTGTACTACTTACGAAATATCAGGCGGAGAAATGAACACCTTCTGCAGCATATACATCCCCTTCACTTACCCTCCAAAGCTAACTTCGTTAGGTAGCTGGTCTATATCTAAGAGTCAATGAGAAACACCAGCCAGAATAAATATGTTTTCTCTGATATCAATCCCGTTCTTCGTTGTCCATGTTTCCTAAGCCAATATGTGCTGCGATGTTTACCTGACGAGGCCCGTCTTCCAACGAGCAAAGCTCGAACCATGCAGCAGTGGCCTGATATATGCAGAAACACGCGCGGGCGTTGAAGCTTCTGGCAGCGCATCGTATAATGCAAGGCATGAAAATGGAACAGACTTATGCACGAGCAAGGAGCCCCAAAAAGGAACATTACTTTATTGTAGTTCGGAAACTCGTGACGGGGAAAAATTACCGGTGAGGAGCCCACGATGATAGGCCACTGTTATAGGGAATTTGTAAACTTGAACAGAATAGAACATTTACCCGACATGTGCACTGAAAAAGGAGAACGTATAGCCAGACTTTCAGTATCGTATAAAATGTTGTCATATGCAAATTATGTCAGGATATCTGGAGCCGCTGGAAAAATAATGGTTAGTCAAATACCGCTAACTCATGATATCACTGTGGTATTCGAAAGAAACAAGTATGTTTTGTACTGCAATAGCCTTCACCAATATAGGCCTTCATGAATTAATGAAGTCACTTGATGGTAAAAGCAATGCGTCTTCGTGGGCGCTTGCATATGATGTTCATTATGCTAGACTGTACACAAACTCTGATAACACGGAGTGCTCCTTCTAATGTGGTGATACCTAAAGAAGGCACGTGCAGCAACTGTGTCGAGCGTATATATAGACTATGCACTTATCAAACGTAGCAAAATTTGCGTTGTCATTGCGAGCCATTGAAAGAATTTATCCACGCACGCACACTAACCAGCGTAAAAATCAATCTTGCCATGAAAGATATACTCCGCGTAGTAGTTGCCCACTGCTGAGTACATATGCAGGACTACGAGATAATTATGTCTGAGATTACGGCTGACCATTTGCGCATGACGATTTGTGCGTGCTAAATTCAGTCAGACCCAAAACTATACAGTTTACAACCAACGAGAGTATTCGGTGTATGATTAGGAACAAGCGCGCTTATTAAAAATTCAGAGTAGCAGAGCTCAACTTCCTTGAAGCGGTTGGCGGCCGCTGGCCTCTTGAATAACAATTGTTGCGTATATCAAAGTTCATACTGCCTTGCGCACTTGGCTGAAAATGGTGCTTTTTCAGTGCGCGTGCGTTCGTAAAATTGGGTCAAGGACTTAATCTGTATATAACCACGCAAAAACGTGACACTTTGGGAACGCGTCATTGGTTTGTGTTACATTATATGAGCGTCCAAGCAAAGACGGGCTTGGCAAACTAGACCTTGCATAAGGAGTATTTAAAAATAATTCAAAACAACACCCGTTTTACACCTAATGTCGTTGTTTACATAACGCGTTGAGCACACAATTCTTTTTGGTTGGCTGCTACAAAAACTCCTGTGAAAATTTATCTAACGTAAGTTTTTTTTTTCATTAGTGTGCGGTGAAGGATGTGCTCGCGAATCATGTGCGCTTATTTCCATGCAAAGATGAGCGAAATGGCACGGAAATGTCAAAGCGCCCTTCATACTCTGTCTCTGTTGTCGTCCTTTCCAGTTTGACGCGCTGTTACGTATGCTGCAAACATGCGCATATTCAACGAAATGCTTTAAAAGTGAATGTGCTGATGAATGGGTAAAACGTTTGTTAAAGAGGCAAGCTAATTTGTATGGTATAAACTATATTTTGACTTAGTAATGCTTCTGTGCTTAAGGAATATTAGGTCCAAACAACATTTTTCAGTTTTCAAATTAGCCGCTAGTGGTGAAAAAGTGCAAGCGAAAAAAATTGTATATTCGAACGAATATTACAGTATTCTAATTCGCTTCGATACGAATTTAAATTATCCAAATTCTCGAAGTATTCGAAATGAACGAACAGACGTATATAAACCGCATGAAAGATCCTGTAAACGTGGTTTCACTGCAGTAGACGTTTGGTGTACCGTGAATACACCTATCCAGGAGACATCCGCACTGCCGCGAAGCCCTCTTAAAGGTTAAATGAACATATTACCCTCACACCGATTAATATTTTTTGTCAAGCTGAAAATCGTATTATACCGCCTTATATGCACTAAGTGTAGTAAATTTTAGGTGTAACGTATTTTACTGGTTATTACATGCATTCTACTGAAAGTCAAATCCTGCTACTATTCAAAGTTGCTTCCACTTCCCTTTGAACCAAAAAGAATGACACATACACATGCCTGGTTTCAAATTTAAAGTATATTGCGCGGGTTAGTTGGGCCATGACAAATATGCTCACTTTTATTTATAATGTCACGTGGCCGTGACGTCGACGAAGACAGCAGTCGGCGTTTGCAGGACGAAACTGTTTATTTGGCGGAACTTGTGGCCGGAAAATGAGAACTAGAACTACAGCAATGCACGCTGTACAATGATAGCGGCGAACAGGGCGTCGTCCGTCGATCAACTGACAAGCGGTCAAGCGCGTCGGCTTTTATACAGGCGCTATGGAACTTTCCAGCAATATCGCTGGTGGCGGCGTTATCTCTTGACAAAGCTGGAACATTCGCGTGCGGCGCGCAATCTTAAAAGATCTACCAAAATCGTGAAGCTTCTCGAACACTGCTTCGGGGCAAGCGTCGAGCGTTGATAACCGTCCTTGCTGGTCAAACTCGAACACATCAACATAAAAGAAGAAGCGGGCGTGGCAATAATGTGCGATATATACTGTTGAATTCGACTCGAAATTATTCGACCAGTGCACTATTCGCTTCGAATTCGCGTGGAACCTAACATTTACTTTTCGCAGAAGCCTACGTGTTACCTACTGCAATATTGAGTGACGAACCAAGCAACGCTAGCATCTACATCGTTGCACACTCCACACTTCGCGCGACAGGACGCCTCCATTTGGTATTTTGTAGCGTTAGCTACACTTGCCTAGCCGGAGCCGATTTTGCGTGGAGGGTCATGAGCCGTGCTGCGCATACGCGAGGATCAGTGATGTCACAAAGATGGGTCACCGGAGCTGGCATCTCACGCGTTCACCGACACCGCCGCGCACGGCTCGCCGCTGCTGGTCTGCGCCGCATTCGAGAGGAGTGACGTCGTAGCCATAGACACAGTTGCGAAGGCGCGCGCGCAGCTATTCGCCTTCGATGTGCAGTCGCCGTCTGACGCTGCGGTCGGGCTGCTTGATAGCACCTCTGACTGGCGTTTGCAGGTGGGTAACACCATGGAGAAGGATAGCGCATATGCTGCTTGACGGCGCAGAAAAGCCGAGGAGCTTATCTCATCGGATCCCGAAGTAGTTGCCTGGCAATTAGCGGTTCAGCGTACGGAGAATGAACAGAAGGAGGCTAATAATCATAGACAATCTAGAATGCTAAGAATATTCAGCTGAAGCTTTGCTAACGCTACGTATAATCTGGCATAGCCGAGCTAAGCCGCTGCAAATTTTACCACTGCAAAAGTGGTAAGATAGTTGACATCCAGGAAGAATGCGCCAGTTGGATCCCAGTGGAAAGAGGAATATTTTTTTACTGGTTAATGCACGAACCTTGCGACGAACACTGGCGGCGGAAACTATGGGCTATTAGAATGAGTTGATAACAGCTTACGCCATTAAACGCTTCAATGATATCAACGCGCTTCGGACGCGTTGATGTCACTGATCACTGGGGGTCCACCGTGAGGTGAAACACAACGCAGCTGCAAATAACAGGGTGGTGCTGCCTTACATAAATAGAGTCGGAGCTCGTTATAAGGAAGCAGCGGTGGGACCGTATTTTATTTCGTTATATGCGATATTCATTGTAACAGATGGCATATAAATGGGCTCTAAAAAATCGTCAATCTGTCTCGCGCAAAAATTCGAGATACAAAAACGCATTTTTGCTCGCTAACCAACCAAACGACGTAGTCTTTATCTGTCTCCTTGTGGCATTTCGAACTATATAGACCGGAATATGTGAAGCTCCATGAGACATGAGCATATCCAACGTTTTAAACAACAGTTTTAAGAAAATCATTAATGTATAATCACAAAAAATGTCTTAGAATAACAGAGCGTTGGGCGTGTTGGTACTCCATTGTAAATGACATTTGCACAAAAAACACTGAGAAGATGCGCTTGTCTCGTGTTTCTCTTTTCCCTTCGTGTCAATGTTTTATGTGCAAGTGCCTTCCACAAGAAATGTGGTGGTGAATTGTATTTCAACATTTATTCTGTTTTTATGCGAGAGTTTTGACCCTTGCACAAACCCAATTTTTAACACGAAAGTGTTTTATGCCGGGGTCCACCAAGTACTTCCGTTACCAGATGTGACGTTCATAAAATGGACGCCAACGGGTGAGAAAGAAAAAAACCAAGAAAAATATCCGCCGCTGGGAATCGAACCCACGATGCTGCGGCCGCGACGGTAAGCGCCCGATGCTATACCAACTAAGCTAGCTTGGCAGATGCTGGACACCTGGCGAATGCGCCTTATATCTTTCACACTGCTCTCTGTTGGCGGTGTAGATAGGAGGGCGGAGCGGGGGTGGTGCCGCCGTCTGTGAGAGGTGAAAAGAAGTAATGCGCCACGATCGACACTTACTAGCGCTTACTCCGAGAGTGCGTGCGATATTGGAGCGTCTCGATACCAGCGAGGGACACCGACCGCGCTGGCGTCGTCAATTTCTCCACCGCCGACTACTTCGCTAGCGAGAGCGCCGACTAACAAAACTGCTGCAATACGCGTTGCAGAAAGGACGCGATTTCGACGAGCGAATGTCGTGCCTTGGTGGAGCGAGACAGAGGCCAGCGGGACGCACGCGTTTGCGGCTCAAGCTAAGAACGTCTACGAACTAGGCGCCAACACGGGTGCATCCACGTCAATCGGTGCTATAGCTGC
The DNA here is from genome assembly GCF_013339695.2 of Rhipicephalus sanguineus. NCBI lineage: Eukaryota > Metazoa > Arthropoda > Arachnida > Ixodida > Ixodidae > Rhipicephalus > Rhipicephalus sanguineus. Next base: position 160,500,252 of record NC_051177.1, on the reverse strand, counting down.
CAAACAAGAATCGACACTGTACAAGCTCTCATATATCATTACAGAATAAGCACTACTTCTGTGTAGATACGTTTCACTTTCGTGTTATACCGATTCTTTGTTACTGCCGACATTGCTGTTTCGGTTTAGTTTTAAGAAGAACACATGTGACAGAAACAAAGTGCGACACCCCAAGCTTCATATTTATTTTGCTATGGCCGATAATTATCTATTTAGGTGATCATTATAACGGGGTTCAGCCGCATCACAGAATGTTGTTTATTCCAAATATCCCAATGGACTCCCTGTTGCCATTGAGCGCCCGTGTAACGCTCTGCGTTATTCTCGTCAAGTTGTCTCTCTATTCCCATCACGAACGAAAACCAACTCTGCCGTCTTTCTCAACCGCCGCAGAAATACTGTTGTATCACAGCGTGCGATTCTGAATGGAATTTAAAAAGCGCAAAAAACATCGTACAGGATTCGCGCACCTTAAAAAAACAAGAGTTCGCAACACAACAAACTCTTGTCATGTATAACTAATGGGAGAAGCCCTACGCGGTCATATTTGCTGTTAAAAGCTCCCAGAGGTATGTGACGTCAGTTTGCACATTAATTTCACTAGAACACGGACAGAATAAAAAATGGTGCGCAAAAATGCTATGACCTGGATTACGCCGCACTTTACAAAAATCGTTTCTACTGTGCAAGCTGAGGGTTATAGCTACAAGATATTTTGCTAATCTGCATGCCAGTTGCTACCCGATGACATTATTACTCCGAACTTTCTCATGATGAATGCATTCAAATGGAGAGTAATTGGAGCACATTCTTGTTATAGCCCGAGACAAGCGAGGGCACAACACGATGCCATAGATTCTACCAATCCTTGCAGTCGTGATATGCTGCCGCGCGCATTTATTTCGTTATTTGGATGTGATGGGGTTTCATCCACAAAATATTGTGACCACCGCTCGGGAAACTTCTCCATTCATGTTTGGGAGACTTCTCGATTGCTTTAGATCATTTTGATAGGATGACGCACGGCGTGAGTAACCTAGTCTATTCTAGAGCGAGCCCCGGTGAAATGCTGGAATTTTCTACAATTCGTACGTAAAACACCACGCGTTCCGCCCACGACCACATTACCGACGACTGACCTCTGTGCTTGAAGACTTCGCTGCGCTTTGAGTGCTACGTCTTTTACTAGGCACAAATTCGCCCAATAAAGCGTTTCGTCTTGATTGGCTGCGTTTTGCTGTCTTTACGGTCGTAACCACGTGACAACACATTCTCACGGGGCTACGCGCGCAATGACAAAAGCGACGGCAACAAAGATGACAAGGGCGACGACTTAGCATACTACCCGTCGTATCGAATTAAATGACGCATAGGTGTCTTTGCGTGAAGGCATAGCGGCAGTTTTAGGTTGGAACCGCATGGCGCAATTTCAGGCGCGATTGACACCAGGTTGGTGGGACGTTTACCCAGATGGATGAATCAGGAGATCGCGTAACTGCGTTTTTCTACTCGCATTAGGTATCATCAATGACGTATTTCAGATTATGACTTAGTTTGTTAGCCATGGATGTCCTGCAGTCGACACGGCGCGAAAGCGGTAGTAGGGCATCAAGGAATAAGCACCGTACAATTCGTTCGTTTTTTGATCCTGACGAAATAGGTCTCTCACCGCGGTGCGGTGGTGGCTGACGGGCTAGCCAAAGAGATCGCGTATTTTCTTCTCTAATGTGCTGCAAATGGCGGGTTCATTTCTATGTCTGTGAACTGTAACAGACGCCTGCTTGTCGTATGAGACAAAAGGCCACATTCGCGAGCATCACCGTTTAGCACCGACGGTTGTGCACAGCGAGCCGTTTTTATGTGCTAAGGCATTCGACGACACCGACGTTGTCGGCGCTTTTGCAAAAAAGGAGATGTCAGGTCACGTAGGTTGGACAGGGTCACGAATCTCTGCAGTGTCCGATGCTCGTGGTGCGGGTGATCAGGCCAGGAGAGCAGAGACGGAATCGCTTACAACCCTGTCACAGGGGGAACCGCGAACTCAGTTTAACTCCCTAATCTTTACGTCAAGGGAGATGAGCTCTGTGTCACACGGTCTCCCTTACGCCAAGATAGTTAATGGAGCGTTTCGCAAAGAGAGTTCACCGATATGTATTTGCGAAGGAATGGAGTACTCTCTGAAAGGGTATGGGCTTGAGCTCGTTGGTAAGGCTTCATGGGTTCGAAACAGCGCGTAAGTACGAGGACACAGAAAGAAACAGACAGGACCAGGCGCTGGTCCTGTCTATTTCTTTCTGTGTCCTCGTACTTTACGCGCTGTTTCAAACCCATGGAGTACTCTCGTCCCCAGTAATATGTAGCAACCGCCGCACAAAACACAATAATAAATTTCATCAGTATTGAAAGTTCTTTCACTGCGTAATCCACTGATAAGGTGCATTTGGACGAAGAACTCTACGCGCGTAAGTGCACCTATTCTGGGCACCATGCCTTGTGAAGAACAGTCGTGCCGCCATTTTGAATATGTGTCTCGGAGTCCGTACGCGCCGTGGAGTTTACGTCTGTGCCTTTCGTTCCGTTCTTACTGCGGTGTTCTTTATTCTACTTTAACATTGCCAGAAGTCATAACATTCAGCGACGCGGGTTCTCTGCCGTCCCGTGCAGTCGTGCTGGCAGTGCATGTGAACTGTTATGCTTATGTGTATTGTTATCCGCAGCAAAGGCTTCATGGACTAAACGCGAGGTCTGTGCTTATCCCATATTGGAACAACGACGTCATCATGGTGGTAGCGGAACTCCAAAGAAATCCATGACAACTTGCAGTGTGTTTGACAACCAGCGCTCGTTGAGAAAACTCGTACCAAAACAAACATGCAGTGTCACCAGCATCCCTGTCAACAATGCCGCCAACATGGTGTCAAGTAGGCGTTTCTGTGAAAAAAATGCCCAAACAGGTTTCTTTTGTTTCGATTTGAATAAACTAATTTTTATATTCATACGTAGGATTTAGACTGTTTTGAGTGCAGTTAGACGCTACATATTGCATGCAGATAGGCGCAGCAGCTCTTAATGGGCCCCTTGCGGCATCAGTCCAAAGCACGTAAAAATGTCGTGTGACGTGGCAACAACTCCACATCCACTGGACTCTCCAGGGGTGTTTTACATCTATGCAGTTTAACGAAGTCCCCTGAATCGCCGTGTGACAGGAGCATTTACTTTGGAGCATAAATAAACATATGGCCATGAACGACAAAGAAAGTTGGCGAGGCACGCACTTTCACGCCTAGCACAGGTGCATAACAAAGTGGCACGGAGGCAGCTGCGGTTGCTCAAGGGCACTAGCGTTGCACGTAAAATTCGAAAACCATATTTCGTCTTCCACCTGCGTTTAGGTACGCTTCGTTCACTGAGATTGCATTTCTTTATCATTGCTTTATTTCATTAAATAATATTTATTGCCTGGTGGCTTCGACCAACATAAACAGAACGGGGGATCAACCATCTTTTTCCAACAACCCGAGCTGTTTTTATGACATGATGATTTTAGGTTTACTAACACGAGGCTAGTGTTCCCGCGCAATATTTGTACCTTCACCGATGATTCGAGTGCTATCAAATTTGTGTTTATCGGTTGCGCTTTTGGTCCCAAACTTTACATCCTCGTCTGTTTACCTGTGGCGCCAGCTGTGTGTAGGTAAACAATCAATCGCCCTGTTAGATATGAAGCTCGTATTCTTGGAAAGTGGTACACGTTGCAGGCGTTGCTGATTAACCATTTCGCACTCGGCGATACAGGTTATGGCATTTAGTGGCACTCTTTATCTTTCTCATCTTGACTGTTGGCAAAAAAAAACTGTGTGAGTATATGGGCTTGTTTCCCCTTCAATTCAATCTTTCTGTTATGGCCCTGTCTTCTCACTGTCCTTGTTTAGGTACACGCTTGAATTTCGTAAAACGAGTCACCAACTTGCCCGATGAGTCAGTCAATTTTCTTAAGCATTACATGCGCATTCTACATGCATACATACACACTAGCCCTTGCTAGTATGTATGTATGCATATATGTATGTATGTATGTATGTATGTATGTATGTATGTATGTATGTATGTATGTATGTATGTATGTATGTATGTATGTATGTATGTATGTATGGATTGTGTCGGTGCGTGGGTGTAATTTTCTGGGCAATGGGCGAGGAAAATACTTTACGCAGTATATTAAGAGCAAATATTAAAAAAAACATGCGAGAAGTAACGAACTGAAATGCTAGTAATGTCACTGCATAAAGCACACTCGCCCGCGGAACCTTAAAGTGCTGCGGCTTCCTTGTATGTCGATGTAGCAAACTCCGTTGGGAGCTGCAAAGGGCGTCCCACATGGGTCGTAAGAGTCGCCGTCATTACAGGAGTGGTCCAGTACTCCGTTACATGTTTCCTGGATGGCGGAGCGATCACTAATAGGTGTTATCTGTGGTAGCTGCAGGTGGAGGCGGATCCATTTGGGAGTAATTGGGACGGGAGAAACATCGGTAAGATGAGAACCGACACTTATGGCCTGTTCGCGATGTCGCCTATCTCACAGCCGGTGCCTAGTCGTCAATTTACAACTGTTCCTCTTCTTTAGCTCTTTGCTCTGCCGGTTCAGAAAATAGAACCAATAGGGCTGACGCGCTGGAGTTTTGAGTACTGTGGCGGAGCCTGGTGGCGTGCGCCGAAGTTGCTTGGGAAGTCAGAAATGGACGCCGACCGGCGAGTTACGCAGTTCTCAGTTGCTTTGAGCGTTTTACTTAATTTTGCGCCTAGTTTTCAGGCTCAAAAAGTGCTTAAAACGTACGCAGGAACTTGTCCGCTATGCCTGCAGAGTCTGACATGTTTGACGAGCGATCCCTGCTTCAACAAACCGTGCCGAAAGCAGGTGGTCCGGGCGACGGCTCTGAGCAGCGCGCGGTCCCGAAGCGCGGTCGCCGCCGTTATTGTTGCGTGGTTAATTGCCTCGAGAGTGGGGGTAAGGATCCTAATGTGCGGTTTTACTGGTTCCCCTGAAAGCCGTACGAAGTGGAGCGACGGAACCGCTGGATACGTGCCGTCCGACGCGTGAAGTGAGTACGCGAGCAAAACGTGGTTTGCAACGCAACGTGCTGATTACTTTTCGTACGCGCGTGCACGCGTTTATATATGTATATATTCCCTGTGTGCAGTCCAGACGGCACGCCGTGGCTGCCGACGGCGGTCACGAGGATATGCAGCCGGCATTTCGTGGGAAACGAGAAAAACGATGCCATATGAGTCACCCTGCGTATGTGCCTACGATTTTTCCGGCAGCTTACAGCCGGCTGCTTCCAGCGGCCGGCTGTAAACATTGCTGTAAAATTCTCGACCGCCACCGCACGCTGACAGAATTTGACGAATTCCCTAGAAACAAATGTTGAAAATTACGACCGTGCATGGGGAAAAAGTGTGTTTGCGACTGAATGCGGCAGGAAACGGCACACGGCGCGAATGCGCTCATTCGGGCCGCCGACGGCTAGCCTTCGTCACTGGACCTTTCTTGATTCCGTTTCGTCGTGTAATGCAAATCATTTCGGCTTTCTTAACAGCAATCTTTTCGTTTATGCACTGTCGTTAATCGCTCGAGCATGCCTCGTAAAACTTAACTCGAGTTCAACGTCGTATGAGATTCGCTGCACTTGCGAGTTGAAGCGCGCCGAAATGGTTCCTTCAATCTCCTGCACGTCGTAAACATACTTGACGTTGACGAGCTTCTTGCGTTTACGCAGATTGCTTGGCCTGAAGAACTCAGCCACGCCAGAAATTGGCCGAGATCCAAAGCGCAGCACAACCGACAGCGGCGGCTCCATTGCGCATCTGAGCTTAGTGCTGCATAAGGCCGCCAGTCTGACTACTCGAAACCAAAAAACTTATCGTAGGGGGCGCTTTTTAGCGCCGTTTTCGCAGCGCCGCCTGGGCAGCCAGTCAGGCCTATACCTTCGCAGTGAAAATGCAAGCGACGTTAAGCAGTTTTAGCGACTTCATAAAATGTTATGTTTCACCGCAGTGGGGGCGAAAAGAAATGCTCTTCAGACAACATGTAAAGCTTCTAGCATGCAACTCACTCCTTACTTCAAGCAAAATCACGAGTATTCAGAATGTATTTTCTATTTTCTTCTCACTATAACTGCTTATACCGGTAATAAATGAACACCGATGTTTCGTTATGTGACCAACTTTCAGTATACTATGCCATGTGATGTCTATCTTGTTATTTTGTTGTGATATTTCCCATCTGTAGAATTATTAATCTTTATACTATACTTATTGCAACATGTCGTATGTGTTGATATATTCTATTACGGTATATAGTTTATTGCGAGTCACTGCCGCTGTCATGCCCTGCGATACCAAGACCTTGTCAGGAGCGTTGTTTCTCCTTTCTTCTTTTCTCGTGGAGAATGCGAATGCAATGCTTAAAACAATTCACTGACTCATTGGGCAAGTTGGTGACTCGTTCTACAAAATTCAAACGTACCTAAACAAGGAAAATGAGAAGACAGGGAGAAGAACATAACAGAAAGATTGAATTGAAGGGGAAACAAGCACATATACTCACACCGTTTTTTTTTTTGCAAACAGTCAAGATGAGAAAGATAAAGAGTGCCACCAAATGGCATAGCCTGTATCGCAGAATGCCAAATGATTAATCAGTAACGCCTGCAACATGTACCACTTTCCAAGAATTACGAGCTTCATATCTAACAGGGTGATTCATTATTTACGTACACACAGCTGGCGCAACAGGTAAACAGATGACGATGTAAAGTTTGGGACCACAAGCACGACAGATAAACATAAATTTCATAACACTCGAATCATTGAAGCTACTAATATTGCGCGGGAACACCAGTCTCGTGTTAGTAAACCCGAAATCGTCTTGTCTGAAAATCACACCATCTCCCGCTAAAAGGGACCATGAGGCGATGCGAAGCAGTGTTTCGGCATGTAGAGCCCGCGTTTCAGAGGTGGAGTGGTGAGGGGACAGGGGAGAGGGTAGGTGGAGAGAGAGGTGGGAGGGGGGAAAGGGGAGGGGTAGAGATGAGAAGGGAGAGGAGGAGTGGGGAGGGGATGTGGAGAGGGGGTATGAGAGGGAAAAGGGAAGGGGAAAGGGAAGGGGGTGATGTGGAGTGGGAAAGGGGAGAGGGAGTGGAAGTGGACAAGGTTTGCGCATGCGCAGTAAATGTAGTCACGCCGCACACCACCACCACCACCACCACCGGATTGAACTCCGCTATAAGATGCTTCACATCTAAAAATAGCTCGGGTTGTTAGAAACAGATGGTTGATCCCCCCGTCATAGGAATCGGAATAACACGAAAGTAAAACGCACCCTTACAGAAGTAACTGAATGTGTACTGTGCGTTGATATAAGAGAGTTTGTACAATGTATATTGATGTCTGGCAGCTATAGAGCCATTTAACTTGGATGCACCCACATTGATGATTGGTGGCACATCTCCATCCCGACGACTAACGTGCATGTTAAATGATTAAACAAACCTTCGTGGTAGCTGTAGTAGTTAACGGTGAAAGCGTAATCAGAGAACCAGGTGTGATAGCCAGAAGAGCGTCGCATATTTGACACAGAACATGGTCGCCATCCAGCGGCATGTTAAACTGTGACTGAACACACCGGTCGGACTAGAGGGAAACGCAGAGCGCGTCGTGCCGCCCCGGTAGCCCGGCCGCGATTTTTCTCGGGGCGAGCGCGTGAGCAGGGCTCGCGGTGTTACAGCCAGGTTTGGATATTCGGTTTGGATTAGCGTGATGCTATGGGCGAGGCCGACGCTTTTACAATGGTTGGGCTAAGATCGCCACCTCGCGGTGTGTTAAGGCATTGACAAAATTGAACTTCTATTGAAAACGCGCTGAATGGGACGGACGTGTAACGCGTTGCAGGTGCTAATCGCGTAGGCCACAGTTATGACGAATTACTTTGATTTCCGCTCCCAGAGGGCAACACCACCCCGCCGAACGGGAGAGGGGTAGATATAAAAGGCGAATTTGTAAAGTCTCTGGAGCCTGTGACCGTGGCGCAGTGGATAGAGTGCCCGGCATCTGTTTTTGCGGAGCGAGCGGTCGTGGGTTCGATGCTCATTGACGGAAGCTTTTTCTTTGCCATCTGATCATGTAAATTTTTTCGGCGTCATTTCCGCGACGGAAATACGTCACTGAAGTCTTGGTGGACCCCGGCATAAAACACTTTCGGGTTAAAAACACGTTGGCGGCCTAGATGGTTTGCGTCCATGAAGAGTGTGTAAGCGCGACTAGACAGGGACGAAAAATCACAGCATATCCACGGAGTGAATGATGATGAGTGGGCGAAGCTGCGGAGGTTCATCGGTAAACCGTGAATCTTCCGTGAATTCTGCCCAGTACATCATCACCGACGTGAGATCGGGCGCGTTTATACTAAAGGTTCGATGAGTTATGACGACTTGCAGCTCACTTTAATTTTACATGTACGCTGTGAATTTTCATTGTTTAGAAAACCATTGCTTTAGAAAACACCTTGCGTCTTTCGTTAAGCGGCTGGCGTCTTTTTCGTTTTGCTTTAGAAACATCTGGCGTTCTTTCGTTTTGTTTTTCAAAACATCTGGCGTCTTTCGTTGGTTTAATTCATCAATCAACGGCGTTTTGAACAAAAAATTTTTATTGTTTAATCACGCACAGGAGAAATCTCACCAGGCACTACCTTGGAGGTAAACAATGGCTGCTAATGGGAATGAGAGACAGAAGAAGTCGGCTTTTAGCTAACACTTACACTTCTACAGAGACAGAAGAATTCGGCTTTTAGTTAACGCGCACGCTGCGAATTTTTTATTGTTCAACAACGCACAGGAGAAATCTCCCACCGGCACCACCTTGGAGGTCAAAGGGTAAGACTTGTTACTCACTACTACGAGCACGACGAGGGACGAACGGGTGCCGCCTTAAGGAGCTTCGCCCCTAAAAGAAAAGGGACAAGAACAGAGCGCTACTACGACTGTTTTAAAGACGATAGTCTTTCTTGTGGAACTTAAACGCAGAAATTTTGGTCTGTCTTTCTGTCTGTCCTTCTGTCTGTCCTTCTGTCTGTCTTTCTGCTTGTCGGCACGTCCCTCGATTCAGACACTCGGCCAAAGTTGAACCACTTGCCCAAGGGCCAGCCATCGTGAACAGCTGAATAGGTTCATACTTGTGTACATTGTTGATCAAAAAGCAAACATTACGCATATCTGAGGCGCAACATCACTAGGTAAGTATTAGGCGGTGTGTTCCTTTAACAGAAAATACATAGATACGCAATTTTAAAGACCTTGATGGTATGCGTTTAACGTTGAGGCAGTAACGCGTTTATTAAAAGATTGCCACAGCTGAAGCGATCAGCGGTCCAAGCCGAGCAAGCGCGAGCGCCAACAACAACCGTCTTCGTCGTCTTCTTTCGCAGGCGTTCTTGTCTGCGCCCTACCATGTTACAAATCACTCTCCCGCGGAAAAGGAGCCATCCTGGCCTCCTGGCGACATAAGGAACAGGTACAACTGGTGGGTCATAATGCGGCTTCAGTCGATCGACGTGAACAGTCTCGCGGCCGCGACGACGGCGGTCCGTAGATGATTGAACAGGCTCAATCATATAGTTAACTGGGGATGCTTGACGTAGGACGCGGTAGGGGCCTTCGTACTTAGGCAGTAGCTTTGTGGAAAGGCCAGGAGCGGAGGAGGGAACGCGAAGCCACACCAACGTTACAGCCGAATACGACTGAGGAGGCAGGTTTTCGTCGTGACGGTCCTTCTGGCCCTACTCGCCCTACAATGTTACAACCCTAGTTTCTTAAGGTGCGCTGAAAATGCGACTGCGCTGAAACTTGTCTTCCTCCGTGCCCTCTGCACAAGCTCATGTTGTGTTTCGGTTTAGGTTCAGTATTGCATTGTACGAATGACAGGGGGCGCCGCTCTGGCATTCCTGTTTTACCACGGCGACGTGTAAGTAAGAGAGTTTGTGGAGAGTACTCGTTGAGTGCGGACGTTTCTTCTCCTTCGGCGCATCGCGCCAAACAGCGTGTTCGGGCTGGCCGGCGTCCCCACCGGTCGCGTTGGTCACCGCCGGTCTTCGCCTGCCGCTGCGCCGGGACTACCAGCCCGCAACACAGCACTCGTGTTTCCCGACGTATTGCCAGATGGCGTCCATATCTCACGCAGCGCCTCTTCTATCGTCTTTAGACGACATTTGCAGCGAAGCACGCAGATACGCGGCCAATTTTTTTGTTTTCGCTCGAACCAATAAACGAGTGGAATCAACACAAACAACGAATAGACAATGTGTGGGTTATCGCTGAACCGAACACGTGTACTGGGTAATATCACGACATAGCAAAAATATTAACGTGACAAAACTAGACGTTGCAACTCCTTTTGAGAAAGCGAGAGGGAAGGCTGGCTAACGCACATTTCTTCTAATCTAGTAATTTCATGGGGCTCAAACAATATGCCTTAACGTCCCTGTCTAGTCGCGCTTACTCGCTCTTCATTGTTGTTGGAAAGTAGCGCATGCTGCAGACATTACAGATTAACAACATTGTACTTGGCGAAACACGCTTCGTCATGTCGTGACAGTTTGTTTTTGTCTTTTCTCATTTTGATTCTATTTAAATGAAATTATCTATAAGGTATATAAAAGAACTTGTATATAAATAGTTCTTTGCCAAGAAACATTCTGTTAATAGTCTACCTTTGTCCATGTCTTCTTGTAATCTGTTTAGTCACGCGCTTAAATTTCTCAGAGAGTTCGGGTTACCTCATTAAACGAGAGCGGGTGCCAGTTCATGATGAGGATAATTTTTTACGCATTTTTAACAGCTTCACTGTTAAAACTCCAGCTTTTCTATATTTCATACATCAAGTGAAACGCTGTAGAGGCTAGCGAGACATCTTGCAGTAGATGCGTTCGCACTAAGAAATAGTGCAATGATTTCAGCACACGTAATGAGGTTTGTTTTCGTCTTTACGCTCAGTATCAAATAAAGACGCTTTGTGCCTCACATATAAAAAACCCCGTTATACGGTTGTCAGTAGGGTGTTATCGGCCACTTAGCGTATCTATTTTCGCTTTTTGGTGTTTCATTTGTGGGCCATCGCGATTCATCACGTGCGCGCTCGTGCTCGCCTCGCACGAGCGTTTACTACTACGAAAGCCAAGCGCGAGACCTGCGTAGTCACACATCTTGCTGGTCGAACTAATTGCATAGCTTCCGTAGCGTTGCGTCTGATGTATTAAACGTAGTTCCACGCTGTGAAAGCCGTTGGACAGCAGGTTCATTCATTCATTCATTCATTCATTCATTCATTCATTCATTCATTCATTCATTCATTCTTTCGTTCGTTCGTTCGTTCGTTCGTTCGTTCGTTCTCATTATCATGGCTTTCAGCGCTTGTTTAGGTGGAACATACCGCTTGTTCGGCGAGGAATTCGTAGCAGGCATTTAACGGTATCATTCAAGAAATTTGTCTTATTTTTTAGTCATTTGGTTAAAGGATGAAAAGTATATGTAATCTCTTTTTACAATATTTTTCACATGCACATTCTAAATACGACTATTGCCACGTGCGTTTCTTATTATCACTTTTGCCGTATTCGTTTTTTGCCCACAAAGTCTGCCAGCAACGCTCAGCGCAAACCGCGCCTCATTATTCGAGATGCTTCGCGATTATTGTAGATTGTTTTGTTAAGATTGCGCGCAAGACGCGAGCACACGAGTTTATTCTAGAACTTGCGCGACAACCGCAAAAACGCTGGAATATTCTACGGCACATGTATAAATGCCGACGCCCTTCATCGCTTGCCACTTTGATCGACGGTCGACGCTCTGTTCGCCGCTATCAGTGTATTGCTGTAGCTTTTAGTTTCTCGGCCACAAGTTCGGCCTAATAAGAGTTTCATCTCGACGTGCTGACTGCTGCCTTCGTGACGTCACGACCACGTGACATCTGGTGGAGGCGCTGCTTCTTCCAAGATCCGGACGCTCCCGCGAAGCGCTGACCCAAGCCCAAGCCGCGACGAGGACGACGGCAAAGAAAACCCGGATCGTCGAACAAGCCGCAGGCAGAAGGGACTGCAGCCAGAGTACGGCCTCCTTACCGAAAACACCAGGCAGCCCCAGGACCCAACAACGACCGCAGTGTCGATGACCGACCCCGTGCAGCCTGCGCCGATACTTCTCCGGCAGCCCAAGGAGCCGCCAACGTTCCGCTTGTCGTCAATCGAAGGCCCGGAAACCTGACTCGAGACCTACGAAAGGGTCTCAGCATTCAACAACTGGGACTCCGAGGACAAGCTGCGCCACGCTTACTTTTACCTTGAAGACGCAGCAAGGACCTGGTTCGATAATCGGGAGTCCACTCTTCGAACTTAGGACACCTTTAGCGGCGCTTTTCTGGAGACGTTTGCAAGCGTCGTCCGAAAGGAAAGGGCCGCAGCCTTGCTAGAGACACGGGTCCAAATTCCAAATGAAAGCGTTGCCATTTTGGCAGAGGAAATGACCCGACTGTTCCGCCACGCTGACCCATCCATGCCCCAGGACAAGAAAGTCCGCTTGCTCACGCGAGGGGTAAAGCAAGAACTTTTCGCTGGGCTGATGCGGAACCCACCCTCGGCAGTCCAAGAATTCGTCTCAGAGGCTACGACGATTGAAAATACGCTGGAAATGCGCAACCGCCAGTATAATCGCCGATCAATTCAAGACAGCCCAGCTGTTCATGCCGTCGGCTCTGACGACCTGCGCGGAACGATCCGAGCGATCTTCCGGGAAGAACTGCGCAAGCTGTTACCCTCACCAGAGCCTGAAGTTGCGTCGATCGCTGACATCGTCCGAGAGGAAATGCAGCAGTCTCTGGGCACCCCCGAGTCAGCGCAGCCGCAGCTGCAAGCCGTGAGCTGTGCTGCTGCAGCCCAACGCAACGCCCCCCCTCCTCGCCCACGTCAAGACGCTGCGCCGCCCCAGCTATTCCGCCGCCAGGCACCACCGCCGCCGCCACCGACGTCATACCGCCCGCCAGACGGCCAGCGATACACGCCGAGGAAGACGGACGTTTGGCGCACCCCCGACCACCGCCCACTCTGCTACCACTGCGGGGTGGCCGGTCACACGTACCGCAGCTGCCAGTACCGACAGATGGGGCTACGCGGATTCGCGGTCAACGCGCCGAGCCCGCAGCCAGGCGAACGGCCTCGCGACATCTACGACTACCTCACCGGAACACAGTGGCAAGAACGACGACCTTCCCGCTCGCCGTCGCCCGGCCGCTACATATCACCACACCGCCGGCAGTACACTGGCCCAACGCCGCGTCGTGACCCGACGCCACGACCCAACCGCAACGCAAGACGACGAACTAGCGACCTCGACCTCTGCACAGCAAGAGTCAGAATCAATAATCGCACGTATCCTGCGAGTCTCGTAATCTTGCAACACTGTTCTAGGGACGTCATACTTGGCATGACTTTCTTAAACCATCACGGCGCCGTCATCGACTTAAGAACCAAGTCGATAACCCTATCGTCGGACAAAACGACACCGCCGTATACGAATCCATGCCACCATGCCCTGAACGTGCTCGAGGATCAAGTTACCATCCCGCCTCGCTCTGGCGTCATAATTTCCGTCAGCACCGAAAAAGCTGAAGACATCGAAGCTGTCATCGAGAGCGATCAGCGTTTGCTGCTAGACCGTGACATTTGCGTCGCAAGGGGCATTGCTCGGTTGCATGAAGGCAAAGGAAGCGTGATGCTAACGAACTTCACCCAAGAATACAGGCACCTAAGCAGAGGCACGACAATTGCATACATCGAAGAAATCTTGGCCGTCAGCGATGCGTTTCCCTTTTCAGATTCTGACGAAGCTACGACGACTGCCCCAATACGTGAGCCACCCTTCGACGCAAACCAAGGTCTTTCCGCTCGCCAACAGCAACAGCTTCGATGCCTTCTGCAGAAATACAAGGACTGCTTCTCGTCGTCATCGCGGGTCCGACAAAAGCCCCTTGCTAAGCACCGCATTATAACAGAAGAAAGTGCCCGACCACTCCATCAGAGTCCCTACAAGGTTTCGACGAGTGAACGGGAGGCCGTGAAGAAACAGGTCGACGAATTGCTACGCGATGACATCATCCAGCCGTGGAAGAGTCCGTGGGTATCCCCCGTGGTGCTAGTGAAGAAGAATGATGGGACTCTCCGTTTTTGCGTCGATTATCGCCGCCTGAACAAAGTCAAGAAGAAGGGTGTGTATCCCCTTGCCTGGATAGACGACACCCTGGATCGATTACATAACGCAAAGTACTTTTCGTAGATGGACCTCTAGACCTGTTCCTGGCAAATAGAAGTCGACGAGAGAGACCGAGAAAAGACTGCCTTTATAACACCAGATGGCCTGTTTGAGTTCAAGGTCATGCCTTTTGGTCTTTGCTCGGCACCTGCGACTTTTCAACGGGTTATGGATACAGTACTGGCCGGCTTGAAGTGGCAGACGTGCCTCGTGTACTTGGACGACGTCGTTGTGTTTTCCTCAAACTTCGACGAACACCTTCGGCGCCTTGAAGCTGTACTTCAAGTAATCAAGACCTCCGGACTCACTCTGAAGCCTGAAAAGTGCCGCTTCGCGTACGAGGACCTCTTGTTATTGGGTCATGTGATCAGCAAGGATAGTGTTTGCCCGGACCCGCGGTAAACAGCTGCCATCGCTGACTTCCCGACGGCCACCGACAAGAAGGCCGTACGCCGTTTTCTTGGCTTGTGCGCCTATTACAGACGTTTCGTCAAGGAATTTTCACGAATCGCCGAGCCACTGACGCAATTCACGAAGGCCGACGTCGAATTCAGGTGGGAAACGTCACAAGTTCAGGCATTTCAAAATTGAAACGACGCCTACAGACGCCTCCAATACTTGCGCATTTCGACGAGCACGCGGATACGGAAATCCACACCCACGCAAGCAGCGTAGGACTCGGCGCCGTCCTTGTGCAGAAGACCGACGAATTAAAAAGGGTCATCAGTTATGCTAGCCGGTCGCTATCAAAGGCAGACATAAACTATTCCACAACAGAAAAGGAGTGCCTGGCCACCATCTGGGCTACATCGAAGTTTCGTCCCTACATCTACGGCCGGCCCTTCAAAGTTGCGAGCGACCACCACGCCTTGTGTTGGCCAGCCAACTTGAAGGACCCTTCAGGTCGCCTCGCACGGTGGATACTAAGACTTCAAGAATTCGACATTACCGTCGTTTACAAGTCCGGAAGAAAACACTCCGACGCCGACTGCTTGTCTCGTGCCCCCGTCGACGCACCGCCGCAGGACGACCGTGATGATGACTGCTTCTTGGGAACCATATGTGCTGACGACTTCGCTGAACGACAGCAAGCCGACCCGGAACTCAAGGGCCTTGTGGAATACCTCAAGGGCAGGACCGCCGTTGTTCCAAATTATAATTATTCAGGCGGGGAGTGGCGTTATTTTTCTTGAAAAACGACGCCCTGGTAAAGAATTTCTCTCCGGCCCGGGCCATCTACCTTATCGTAGCACCTTCGGCACTGCGACCAGAAGTTCTGCAGGCCCTGCGCGACGACCAGGCGGCTGGCCACCTCGGCTTTTCCCGCACGCTCGCGAGGATACAGGAAAAATACTACTGGCCACGCCTTCCTGCCGACGTCGCCCACTACGTTAAGGCTTGCCGAGATTGCCAGCGACGGAAGACACCGCCGACTAAGCCAGCGGGACTTCTGCAGCCAATCGAACCCCCTCACCGGTCGTTCCAGCAAATCGGGATGGACCTACTGGAACCGTTCCCGACGTCTACTTCCGGCAACAAGTGGATCGTCGTAGCAACTGACTACCTCACCCGCTATGCCAAGACAAAGGCCTTACCCAAAGGCAGTTCCGCCGAGGTAGCCAAGTTCTTCGTGGAGAACATCGTCTTGCGTCATGGCGCCCCAGAGGTCCTCATCACAGACAGAGCCTTTACTGCGGACCTAACTCAGGCGATCTTCAAATACAGCGAGACGAGCCATCGCCGCACCACCGCCTACCACCCACAGAACAATGGCCTCACCGAACGCCTAAATAAGACCATCGCCGACATGCTGGACATGTACGTCGACGTCGAACGCAAGACACGGGACGCCATCCTACCGTACGTGACCTTCGCGTACAACACGGCCGTACAAGAAACGACACAGATGACGCCATACAAGTTAGTCTACGGACGGAGCCCGGCAACGACGCTCGACACCATGTTACCAAACGTGACCGACGAGGGAAACATCTACGTGACCACCTTCCTACAGCGCGCCGAAGAAGCACGTCAACTCGCCCGCCTACGGATCAAGAACCAGCAGACGACTGACAGCCGCCGCTACAACCTTCGACGACGCCACATGGAATGCCAACCCGGTGACCGTGTATGGGTATGGACGCCAATACGCCGACGGGGACTTAGTGAGAAGCTTCTTCGACGATACTTCGGACCGTATAGGGTACTTCGACGCCTCGGTGCACTCGACTAGGAGTTTGTCCCTGACGGCATTACGAACTCTCAGCAGCGCCGTGCACGACCTGAAGTCGTCCATGTCGTGCGCCTCAAACCATATTACGCGCGTTAGCGAATCTGAGGACTCTCATTTTGCTTTATTATTGTACTTTCTTGCTTGTAGCCCCGCCACGGTGGTCTAGTGGTTATGGCGCTCGACTGCTGACCCGAAGGTCGCGGGATCGAATCCCGGCCGCGGCGGCTGCATTTTCGATGGAGGCGAAAATGTTTGAGGCCCGTGTACTTAGATTTAGGTGCACGTTAAAGAACCCAGGTGGTCGAAATTTCCGGAGCCCTCCACTACGGCGTCTCTCATAATCATATGGTGGTTTTGGGACGTTAAACCCCAAATATTATTATTATTATTATTTCTTGCTTGTACTTATTGTTTATTGTACTTTGTTGCTTCATTCTTGTTATTTGTTGTTGCATGCATGGGCCTGTTCTGTTTTAAGCATCGGGACGATGCTTTTTCTGAGCCCCGCCACGGTGGTCTAGTGGTTATGGCGCTCGACTGCTGACCCGAAGGTCGCGGGATCAAATCCCGGCCGCGGCGGCTGCATTTTCGGTGGAGGCGAAAATGTTTGAGGCCCGTGTACTTAGATTTAGGTGTACGTTAAAGAATCTCAGGTGGTCAAAATTTCCGAAGCCCTCCACTACGGCGTCTCTCATAATCATATGGTGGTTTTGGGACGTTAAACCCCAGATATTATTATTGATGCTCTTTCTGAGGGGGATTGCAACGTACCTTTCTTATTATCACTTTTGCTGTATTCGTTTTTAGCTCACAGTGTCTGTCAGCAACGCTCAGCGCAAACCGCGCCTCATTGTTCGAGATGCTTCACGACTATTGTAGATCGTTTTGTTAAGATTGTGCGCAAGACGCGGACACTCGAGCTTATTCCAGAACTTGCGCGACAACCAGCGAAAACGCTGGAATATTCGACGGCACATGTATAAATGCCGACGCGCTTCATCGATTGCCACTTTGATCGACGGTCGACGCTCTGTTCGCCGCTATCAGTGTATTGCTGTAGCTTTCAGTTTCTCAGCCACAAGTTCGGCCTAATAAAGAGTTTCATCTCGACGAGCTGACTGTTGCATTCATCGACGTCACGACCACGTGGCACTATTTAGACAAGCAGGAGAACGTTGCAATCTAACCAGATAGAGTACGGAGGCTTCTAAGATTAACTTAAGCTAGGTGTCCACTAACGCTCGGGCGCAGTCAGGAAGTAGTTGCACCACACTAGAAACTGCGGAAGGGGAGAACCATGTAGGGAAGAGTCTTTCAGCTACACTGAACGTGCAACCTGTGGAGGGCGAAATGCAGTGTGCGCCGTGTTTCACCCAAGAAAGCCCCTGCTATGGCAATGAGAGACAGAAGAGAGATTACGCACAGAGACCCACAGTCCGCTTTTAGTTAGAGTGGACACTGCGAATCTTTATTGCTCAACTACGCACAAGAGAAATCTCCCAGCGGCACTACATTGCAGGTCAAGATCCAGTGCCTATATATACGGGGGTGGCCGGTGAACGGCTCTGCAGCGCGAGCAGTCAGTTTTTAACACGAAAGTGTTTTATTCCGGGGACCACCAAGACTTTCATGACGTACTTCCGTCACGGAAATACGTCAACAAAATGAACGACATTAGATGAAAAGAAAAAAACTATAAGAACGTTCCGTTGTCCAGGAGTCCAACCCATGACCTCTCGGTCCGCGACGATGGCTGGCGGGCGTTCAGCCCTCTGGGCTACTGCAAACGCGCCTTTTATCTTTCACACTTTCCCATCACAGTGCTCTGTATGGATGGATGGATGGATGATGATGGATGGATGCTATCGCGTCCCCTTTGTAAAGGGGCAGTGGACATATGTGCCACGAGGCACGAAAAAAAACGGTCCGTTTTTACGGTCCGTTTTATGACATGAGATTTAGGTTTACTAACACGAGGCTAGTGTTCCCGCGCAATATTTGTACCTTCACCGATGATTCGAGTGCTATCAAATTTGTGTTTATCGGTGCGCTTTTGGTCCCAAACTTTCCATCCTCGTCTGTTTACCTGTGGCGCCAGCTGTGTGTAGGTAAACAATCAATCGCCCTGTTAGATATGAAGCTCGTATTCTTGGAAAGTGGTACACGTTGCAGGCGTTGCTGATTAACCATTTCGCACTCGGCGATACAGGTTATGGCTTTAGTGGCACTCTTTATCTTTCTCATCTTGACTGTTGGCAAAAAACTGTGTGAGTATATGGGCTTGTTTCCCCTCAATTCAATCTTTCTGTTATGGCCCTGTCTTCTCACTGTCCTTGTTTAGGTACACGCTTGAATTTCGTAAAACGAGTCACCAACTTGCCCGATGAGTCAGTCAATTTTCTAAGCATTACATGCGCATTCTACATGCATACATACCACTAGCCCTTGCTAGTATGTAGTATGCATATATGTATGTATGTATGTATGTTATGTATGTATGTATGTATGTATGTATGTATGTATGTATGTAGTATGTATGTATGTATGTATGTATGGATTGTGTCGGTGCGTGGGTGTAATTTTTTGGCATGGGCGAGGAAAATACTTTACGCAGTATATTAAGAGCAAATATTAAAAAAAACATGCGAGAAGTAACGAACTGAAATGCTAGTAATGTCACTGCATAAAGCACACATCGCCCGCGGAACCTTAAAGTGCTGCGGCTTCCTGTATGTCGATGTAGCAAACTCCGTTGGGAGCTGCAAAGGCGTCCCACATGGTCGTAAGAGTCGCCGTCATTACAGGAGTGGTCCAGTACTCCGTTACATGTTTCCTGGATGGCGGAGCGATCACTAATAGGTGTTATCTGTGGTAGCTGCAGGTGGAGGCGGATCCATTTGGGAGTAATTGGGACGGGAGAAACATCGGTAAGATGAGAACCGACACTTATGGCCTGTTCGCGATGTCGCCTATCTCACAGCCGGTGCCTAGTCGTCAATTTACAACTGTTCCTCTTCTTTAGCTCTTTGCTCTGCCGGTTCAGAAAATAGAACCAATAGGGCTGACGCGCTGGAGTTTGAGTACTGTGGCGGAGCCTGGTGGCGTGCGCCGAAGTTGCTTTGGAGTCAAGAATGGACGCCGACCGGCGAGTTACGCAGTTCTCAGTTGCTTTGAGCGTTTTACTTAATTTTGCGCCTAGTTTTCAGGCTCAAAAGTGCTTAAAACGTACGCAGGAACTTGTCCGCTATGCCTGCAGAGTCTGACATGTTTGACGAGCGATCCCTGCTTCAACAAACCGTGCCGAAAGCAGGTGGTCCGGGCGACGGCTCTGAGCAGCGCGCGGTCCCGAAGCGCGGTCGCCGCCGTTATTGTTGCGTGGTTAATTGCCTCGAGAGTGGGGTAAGGATCCTAATGTGCGGTTTTACTGGTTCCCCTGAAAGCCGTACGAAGTGGAGCGACGGAACCGCTGGATACGTGCCGTCCGACGCGTGAAGTGAGTACGCGAGCAAAACG
Organism: Rhipicephalus sanguineus; assembly: GCF_013339695.2. Taxonomy (NCBI): domain Eukaryota; kingdom Metazoa; phylum Arthropoda; class Arachnida; order Ixodida; family Ixodidae; genus Rhipicephalus; species Rhipicephalus sanguineus. The sequence continues at coordinate 160,480,155 of NC_051177.1, read as the reverse complement.
TGGTTTGCAACGCAACGTGCTGATTACTTTTCGTACGCGCGTGCACGCGTTTATATATGTATATATTCCCTGTGTGCAGTCCAGACGGCACGCCGTGGCTGCCGACGGCGATCACGAGGATATGCAGCCGGCATTTCGTGGAAACGAGAAAAACGATGCCATATGAGTCACCCTGCGTATGTGCCTACGATTTTTCCGGCAGCTTACAGCCGGCTGCTTCCAGCGGCCGCTGTAAACATTGCTGTAAAATTCTCGACCGCCACCGCACGCTGACAGAATTTGACGAATTCCCTAGAAACAAATGTTGAAAATTACGACCGTGCATGGGGAAAAAGTGTGTTTGCGACTGAATGCGGCAGGAAACGGCACACGGCGCGAATGCGCTCATTCGGGCCGCCGACGGCTAGCCTTCGTCACTGGACCTTTCTTGATTCCGTTTCGTCGTGTAATGCAATCATTTCGGCTTTCTTAACAGCAATCTTTTCGTTTATGCACTGTCGTAATCGCTCGAGCATGCCTCGTAAAACTTAACTCGAGTTCAACGTCGTATGAGATTCGCTGCACTTGCGAGTTGAAGCGCGCCGAAATGGTTCCTTCAATCTCTGCACGTCGTAAACATACTTGACGTTGACGAGCTTCTTGCGTTTACGCAGATTGCTTGGCCTGAAGAACTCAGCCACGCCAGAAATTGGCCGAGATCCAAAGCGCAGCACAACCGACAGCGGCGGCTCCATTGCGCATCTGAGCTTAGTGCTGCATAAGGCCGCCAGTCTGACTACTCGAAACCAAAAACTTATCGTAGGGGGCGCTTTTTAGCGCCGTTTTCGCAGCGCCGCCTGGGCAGCCAGTCAGGCCTATACTTCGCAGTGAAAATGCAAGCGACGGTTAAGCAGTTTTAGCGACTTCATAAAATGTTATGTTTCACCGCAGTGGGGGCGAAAAGAAATGCTCTTCAGACAACATGTAAAGCTTCTAGCATGCAACTCACTCCTTACTTCAAGCAAAATCACGAGTATTCAGAATGTATTTTTCTATTTTCTTCTCACTATAACTGCTTATAACCGTAATAAATGAACACCGATGTTTCGTTATGTGACCAACTTTCAGTATACTATGCCATGTGATGTCTATCTTGTTATTTTGTTGTGATATTTCCCATCTGTAGAATTATTAATCTTATACTATACTTATTGCAACATGTCGATGTGTTGATATATTCTATTACGGTATATAGTTTATTGCGAGTCACTGCCGCTGTCATGCCCTGCGATACCAAGACCTTGTCAGGAGCGTTGTTTCTCCTTTCTTCTTTTCTCGTGGAGAATGCGAATGCAATGCTAAAACAATTCACTGACTCATTGGGCAAGTTGGTGACTCGTCTACAAAATTCAAACGTACCTAACAAGGAAAATGAGAAGACAGGGAGAAGAACATAACAAAATATTGAATTGAAGGGGAAACAAGCACATATACTCACACCGTTTTTTTTTTTGCAAACAGTCAAGATGAGAAAGATAAAGAGTGCCACCAATGGCATAGCCTGTATCGCAGAATGCCAAAATGATTAATCAGTAACGCCTGCAACATGTACCACTTCCAAGAATTACGAGCTTCATATCTAACAGGGTGATTCATTATTTACGTAACACAGCTGGCGCAACAGGTAAACAGATGACGATGTAAAGTTTGGGACCACAAGCAGAAGATAATAACAAATTTCATAACACTCGAATCATGAAGCTACTATTGCGCGGGAACACCAGTCTCGTGTTAGTAACCCGAAATCGTCTTGTCTGAAAATCACACCATCTCCGCTAAAAGGGACCATGAGGCGATGCGAAGCAGGTTTTTCGGCATGTAGAGCCCGCGTTTCAGAGGTGGAGTGGGTGAGGGACAGGGAGAGAGGGTAGGTGGAGAGAGAGGTGGGAGGGGGGAAAGGGGGAGGGGTAGAGATGAGAAGGGAGAGGAGGAGTGGGGAGGGGATGTGGAGAGGGGGTATGAGAGGGAAAAGGGAAGGGGGGAAAGGGAAAGGGGGTGATGTGGAGTGGGAAAGGGCGGAGAGGGAGTGGAAGTGGACAAGGTTTGCGCATGCGCAGTAAATGTAGTCACGCCGCACACCACCACCCACCCACCACCGGATTGAACTCCGCATAAGATGCTTCACATCTAAAAATAGCTCGGGTGTTAGAAACGATGGTTGATCCCCCCGTAATAGGAATCGAATAACACGAAAGTAAAACGCACCTTAAGAAGTAAACTGAATGTGTACTGTGCGTTGATATAAGAGATTTGTACAATGTATATTGATGTCTGGCAGCTATAGAGCCATTAACTTGGATGCCCCACATTGATGATTGGTGGCACATCTCCATCCCGACGACTAACGTGCATGTTAAATGATGTAAACAAACCTTCTGGTAGCTGTAGTAGTTAACGGGTGAAAGCGTAATCAGAGAACCAGGTGTGATAGCCAGAAGGAGCGTCGCATATTTGACACAGAACATGGTCGCCATCCAGCGGCATGTTAAACTGTGACTGAACACACCGGTCGGACTAGAGGGAACGCAGAGCGCGTCGTGCCGCCCCGGTAGCCCGGCCGCGATTTTTCTCGGGGCGAGCGCGTGAGCAGGGCTCGCGGTGTTACAGCCAGGTTTGGATATTCGGTTTTGGATTAGCGTGATGCTATGGGCGAGGCCGACGCTTTTACAATGGTTGGGCTAAGATCGCCCTCGCTGTGTGTTAAGGCAATTGACAAAATTGAACTTCTATTGAAAACGCG
>NC_051177.1:160449093-160477276 GCF_013339695.2 Rhipicephalus sanguineus | reverse complement strand
TTCAAGACCTCCGGACGCATCTGAAGCCTGAAAAGTGCCGCTTCGCGTACGAGGACCTCTTGTTATTGGGTCATGTGATCAGCAAGGATAGTGTTTGCCCGGACCCGCGGTAAACAGCTGCCATCGCTGACTTCCCGACGGCCACCGACAAGAAGGCCGTACGCCGTTTTTCTTGGCTTGTGCGCCTATTACAGACGTTTCGTCAAGGAATTTTCACGAATCGCCGAGCCACTGACGCAATTCACGAAGGCCGACGTCGAATTCAGGTGGGAAACGTCACAAGTTCAGGCATTTCAAAATTGAAACGACGCCTACAGACGCCTCCAATACTTGCGCATTTCGACGAGCACGCGGATACGGAAATCCACACCCACGCAAGCAGCGTAGGACTCGGCGCCGTCCTTGTGCAGAAGACCGACGAATTAAAAAGGGTCATCAGTTATGCTAGCCGGTCGCTATCAAAGGCAGACATAAACTATTCCACAACAGAAAAGGAGTGCCTGGCCACCATCTGGGCTACATCGAAGTTTCGTCCCTACATCTACGGCCGGCCCTTCAAAGTTGCGAGCGACCACCACGCCTTGTGTTGGCCAGCCAACTTGAAGGACCCTTCAGGTCGCCTCGCACGGTGGATACTAAGACTTCAAGAATTCGACATTACCGTCGTTTACAAGTCCGGAAGAAAACACTCCGACGCCGACTGCTTGTCTCGTGCCCCCGTCGACGCACCGCCGCAGGACGACCGTGATGATGACTGCTTCTTGGGAACCATATGTGCTGACGACTTCGCTGAACGACAGCAAGCCGACCCGGAACTCAAGGGCCTTGTGGAATACCTCAAGGGCAGGACCGCCGTTGTTCCAAATTATAATTATTCAGGCGGGGAGTGGCGTTATTTTTCTTGAAAAACGACGCCCTGGTAAAGAATTTCTCTCCGGCCCGGGCCATCTACCTTATCGTAGCACCTTCGGCACTGCGACCAGAAGTTCTGCAGGCCCTGCGCGACGACCAGGCGGCTGGCCACCTCGGCTTTTCCGCACGCTCGCGAGGATACAGGAAAAATACTACTGGCCACGCCTTCCTGCCGACGTCGCCCACTACGTTAAGGCTTGCCGAGATTGCCAGCGACGGAAGACACCGCCGACTAAGCCAGCGGGACTTCTGCAGCCAATCGAACCCCCTCACCGGTCGTTCCAGCAAATCGGGATGGACCTACTGGAACCGTTCCCGACGTCTACTTCCGGCAACAAGTGGATCGTCGTAGCAACTGACTACCTCACCCGCTATGCCAAGACAAAGGCCTTACCCAAAGGCAGTTCCGCCGAGGTAGCCAAGTTCTTCGTGGAGAACATCGTCTTGCGTCATGGCGCCCCAGAGGTCCTCATCACAGACAGAGCCTTTACTGCGGACCTAACTCAGGCGATCTTCAAATACAGCGAGACGAGCCATCGCCGCACCACCGCCTACCACCCACAGAACAATGGCCTCACCGAACGCCTAAATAAGACCATCGCCGACATGCTGGACATGTACGTCGACGTCGAACGCAAGACACGGGACGCCATCCTACCGTACGTGACCTTCGCGTACAACACGGCCGTACAAGAAACGACACAGATGACGCCATACAAGTTAGTCTACGGACGGAGCCCGGCAACGACGCTCGACACCATGTTACCAAACGTGACCGACGAGGGAAACATCTACGTGACCACCTTCCTACAGCGCGCCGAAGAAGCACGTCAACTCGCCCGCCTACGGATCAAGAACCAGCAGACGACTGACAGCCGCCGCTACAACCTTCGACGACGCCACATGGAATGCCAACCCGGTGACCGTGTATGGGTATGGACGCCAATACGCCGACGGGGACTTAGTGAGAAGCTTCTTCGACGATACTTCGGACCGTATAGGGTACTTCGACGCCTCGGTGCACTCGACTAGGAGTTTGTCCCTGACGGCATTACGAACTCTCAGCAGCGCCGTGCACGACCTGAAGTCGTCCATGTCGTGCGCCTCAAACCATATTACGCGCGTTAGCGAATCTGAGGACTCTCATTTTGCTTTATTATTGTACTTTCTTGCTTGTAGCCCCGCCACGGTGGTCTAGTGGTTATGGCGCTCGACTGCTGACCCGAAGGTCGCGGGATCGAATCCCGGCCGCGGCGGCTGCATTTTCGATGGAGGCGAAAATGTTTGAGGCCCGTGTACTTAGATTTAGGTGCACGTTAAAGAACCCCAGGTGGTCGAAATTTCCGGAGCCCTCCACTACGGCGTCTCTCATAATCATATGGTGGTTTTGGGACGTTAAACCCCAAATATTATTATTATTATTATTTCTTGCTTGTACTTATTGTTTATTGTACTTTGTTGCTTCATTCTTGTTATTTGTTGTTGCATGCATGGGCCTGTTCTGTTTTAAGCATCGGGACGATGCTTTTTCTGAGCCCCGCCACGGTGGTCTAGTGGTTATGGCGCTCGACTGCTGACCCGAAGGTCGCGGGATCAAATCCCGGCCGCGGCGGCTGCATTTTCGGTGGAGGCGAAAATGTTTGAGGCCCGTGTACTTAGATTTAGGTGTACGTTAAAGAATCTCAGGTGGTCAAAATTTCCGAAGCCCTCCACTACGGCGTCTCTCATAATCATATGGTGGTTTTGGGACGTTAAACCCCAGATATTATTATTGATGCTCTTTCTGAGGGGGATTGCAACGTACCTTTCTTATTATCACTTTTGCTGTATTCGTTTTTAGCTCACAGTGTCTGTCAGCAACGCTCAGCGCAAACCGCGCCTCATTGTTCGAGATGCTTCACGACTATTGTAGATCGTTTTGTTAAGATTGTGCGCAAGACGCGGACACTCGAGCTTATTCCAGAACTTGCGCGACAACCAGCGAAAACGCTGGAATATTCGACGGCACATGTATAAATGCCGACGCGCTTCATCGATTGCCACTTTGATCGACGGTCGACGCTCTGTTCGCCGCTATCAGTGTATTGCTGTAGCTTTCAGTTTCTCAGCCACAAGTTCGGCCTAATAAAGAGTTTCATCTCGACGAGCTGACTGTTGCATTCATCGACGTCACGACCACGTGGCACTATTTAGACAAGCAGGAGAACGTTGCAATCTAACCAGATAGAGTACGGAGGCTTCTAAGATTAACTTAAGCTAGGTGTCCACTAACGCTCGGGCGCAGTCAGGAAGTAGTTGCACCACACTAGAAACTGCGGAAGGGAGAACCATGTAGGGAAGAGTCTTTCAGCTACACTGACGTGCAACCTGTGGAGGGGCGAAATGCAGTGTGCGCCGTGTTTCACCCAAGAAAGCCCCTGCTATGGGCAATGAGAGACAGAAGAGAGATTACGCACAGAGACCCACAGTCCGCTTTTAGTTAGAGTGGACACTGCGAATCTTTATTGCTCAACTACGCACAAGAGAAATCTCCCAGCGGCACTACATTGCAGGTCAAGATCCAGTGCCTATATATACGGGGTGGCCGGTGAACGGCTCTGCAGCGCGAGCAGTCAGTTTTTAACACGAAAGTGTTTTATTCCGGGGACCACCAAGACTTTCATGACGTACTTCCGTCACGGAAATACGTCAACAAAATGAACGACATTAGATGGCAAAGAAAAAAACTATAAGAAACGTTCCGTTGTCAGGAGTCCAACCCATGACCTCTCGGTCCGCGACGATGGCTGGCGGGCGTTCAGCCCTCTGGGCTACTGCAAAACGCGCCTTTTATCTTTCACACTTTCCCATCACAGTGCTCTTGTATGGATGGATGGATGGATGGATGGATGGATGGATGCTATCAGCGTCCCCTTTGTAAAGGGGCAGTGACATATGTGCCACGAGGCACGAAAAAAAAACGGTCCGTTTTTACGACCGTCCCATTCAGCGCGTATCCAATAGATGTTTAATTTCGTCAACGCTTTAATACACCACGAGGTGGCGGCTTTAGCCAAAGCCTCGCTCATAGCATCCATCCATATCGAAAAATAGCTCTCCGACGCTCGCCTGGCTGTTGCAACGCGTTCCCCGCTCACCCTGTTAGAATTAACGGCCACGCTAGAAGGAATACACGACGTGCTTAGCGTTTCTCTTCGTGTTTCACGACGCTTTGAAGGAATGTACACTGTCGTCCTTTATGAAAGGGAACACGCGAGCGCGCGGCCTGCGCGCTGCGGCAGCTAGCGTACAGCACCTTCAACCGAGAGCTGAAGAAAGCACGTCCGCTTTTGGCGGCATCGCCCGCTGCGCGACCGAAGCGGGAGCGTAATCTAGCAGCGCTTGTCCACCGGCCATGACTCGTTATTTTGTTTGCCAAAAGATGACACGAAAAGCGGGTGCGCTTTCTTTCGCTGTCGGTTGATGGTACTGTAGGCAGCCGCAGCAGAGCTCAGGCCGCGCGCTCGCGTGTTCCCTTTCATAAAGGACGACAGTGTACATCGATAATCAGTGTTTATTATGTGGTTGTTGATGCCATCTTTGCGCGGGAATCACCATATGCGGTGTCCACGCGTATGGTAAGAACTTCAGCTACCGCATTGGTTAAATCATGATCATGGGCGTTAGTCGTCACTACGGAGGTGTGCCACTAGGCGTCAACGTGAGTGCGGCCGGGTCAAGCGGCGCTATATTTGGCAAACAGTAGACATTGCACAAGCTCTCATATACCAATGCCCTGTAAACAATCAACTACTTTTCTGACGACGCGTTTCACTTTCGTGTTATACCAATTCATATTGCGGAGGGATCAGCCATCATTTTTTCAAGAAACTCTAGCAGACGCTGCCTGCGTCGGTATTGTCTCTCGCGGGCGAGGGCGTGTTCTCGTTCCTTGGAAGCTGGTAGTTCAGCGTTCATCGCAGAAAGAACGTTTTCATAGTCAGCGCGCGCCGTTCGCTCTCTTTCGCCACAAGGCGAGCACGGAGGCGGTGGCACCCTCTCTAGCGCTCAAGCAAGTGGACAGGACACGACAGGACAGGACAGGACATGCAGGCAAACAAGTGGGTCTGACGATACACGCGGCGACAACAGACGACGATGCACCGCCGACAAGCCGACAGCCTAAGGTGCTTCGCCCCTGAAACGCCGCTTCTGATTGTACTGTGTTCTGAGTGTATTATGTTCGGGCAGACAGAATACGGCAAAAGAAAGGACTGCCACATATTGAACCTCACGGTGCCGGCTCGAGCTGTACATATTCCTAGTTTAATGACATTTTATTATCACGCGAGCCGCTTCAGCTTGACAAAACGCTAGAGCTTTCTACCTTACATCAATACGTTTTTCTTTGCCTCCCTCGTTATTCAGCTTATAAAAGTGTTTCAACGTAAACTTGCAGTGCAAAGTAAATCACTGACAGATTTATCTCATGAATAACCGGCTCCCAGGAGCTGAATTGTGTAGTGGTATTGCTAGTATTTTGGTGTCTGTCTAATGAATCATATTACGCTCTTAAGCAACGGTGGCACTCAGGAGCCTACAATACAGTAAACATCCGTGTCCTTTCTGTTCAATTCCGTCTTTGTAGTTCCTCGCGCTGTACCCAAATATGCTACCGTACAAATTAGCCCAACTGTCAATACTACTGCAATACAGTAAACGCCGTACTCCCCACGGGGCTTTCCTACGTGATATGATCATGCCCTAGCAGCACATAATTCTGGTTTAACGTGGGAGACCTTGAATTTTATAGGAATCCGTTAGGACGATACATAATATACCTCCAAATAAAACAGTGACGTGCGTGTTGTCCCTAAGTACCCGCATATCTGGACTTTCGGTTTGTCATCAACATTGTGCTCAGACTGTGTGTATCTCTTCGGCCTCCGGGCCATGTGTCTGCATCCGAAAATGGTCCAGTAATAGCAGAAACCAAGACCACTTGCACGTCAGAGAAGTTGGTGACGCTACATTTTGGCTGTTGTACACCATCCCCTGGGTACACGGAGATTCCGACATCTCAATGTCGGAATCTCCGCGTCCTCTCGTGCTAGACAAGCTGCAAATATCGATACCGGACCAGTCCATGAACAACATAATCCATATCAGCTGTTGCTGAATTACATGTTCCTACAAAATGTAATGGTAATAGCCATAGAGATTAAATGAAAATACATATTTGCGACCTTATCCGGAAAAGAAATATAGGCATCCTGAAAATCTTCGTAGTTGTCCAACTAGTCCAATGTGTGCGTTTGTGTTTTTTTAAGATGCTCTCTTATTCTATGGCTCTTATGGAACTAGGTTGTTAACGCGGCGTAAGGTTGCTAAAGGACTGGTCTAAATAAAAGAAAAGAATAAAGGTGCCTCTCAGTTTAGGCGTCTTTGTATTATTGCAGCAATCATATTAAGAATATTATTAATTACTATTAGTGACAGTAGCACTACTAGAAGTAGCAGCAGTAGTTGCATTGCGTTAACTATAATAGCAAAGATGCATTAGGGCTGACATGAACTATCAGACTCTGCTCTCAGATGAGCAGATGTACCGGTTGTACCAGCAGCGAATAAAAAATCGCCGACTCCGCACACATAGAAGGACGCAAACAGGCGCCAGAAAAGACAAAAAAAAAAACGAGACGCGCGCGAACACGGTCGCGTTGCCGACAAGCGTCAAACGCAGCTGAGGCGTGACAAGTCGCGATAGTTGAGCGGCTCCGCCTGTCTCACCGGAAGCCACACGACACGAAGTCTGCGTCAGAACGGTTATCTTCGTGGCTCAAGAGAGACAGTCCCGGTGGCGTGCAGCCTACTATCGAATGCTTCCGGGCTAGACAGCGTCGCTGTTCGCTGACGTCGCATGCCTCGTTTTCGCTATCCTTTCGCTTTCTTGCCTTATTGCCGCCAGTTAAATGAGGTGCCTGCATGAAAGACCATGAAAAGGAGGGTGGGTTGATCCCCTCCTTGAAATTATGAAATAAGGCATTTGGGTTGTACAAGCCCCAGCGATGGATGCTCGCCAATAGAGAGTTTTAGTGCCGGGGACACCAATCCGCTCGCGTACGCACTCTCGTGAGTTCCTTTGTACTCCCAGCCCCAAGGGCATACAAAGGAACGTAAGGGCTTGCGTACGTAAGCCGCTTTGGGGTACCCGCACTAAAACTCTGTAGCATATATATACATATGTCGATGCGCACGCACACTATTCTAAGTTCGTCCTGGCATTCAAAGCATGTGATGTGTTTAGGTGAAATGGTTTGTTTTAATGGTAACTGAAAGCCTACACTCCTTACTGGCTGCGGAAATAAATGCCATTTATGTTATCATGAAATATTCTTGCATATGTTTTATGTCTAAGTGCAATAAGGTGATTTGCAATTGTCTAGGTGACATCTAGCCTCCTTCTGGCAGAGTTTCAGTCTTCGTTGAAGGAAATAGCCAAAACACGAGAAAATAAGGTATTGCGATTTTAAAGTTTGAACATGTTTTACTGCATTTGCGCGTCAACATAAAAACATGGCTGATCCCTACGTCATAGGAATCGGTATAACACGAAACTGAAACGTGTCTTCACAGAATTAGTGCTGATTGCATAGTGATATACGAGAGCTTGTGGGATGTTTATTGGTTTTTTGCAGCTATAGCACAATTTGACGTGAATGTACCAACGCTGACGCGTGGTTGGACATCTCCATTGGACCTATGATCATGATTTAACCGTTCTGGTAGCTTAAGTTGTTAACATATACTTAGACACTGCGTATCGTGAATCCCGCGCAAAGATGAATCCAAAGAGAACTCAATAAACGCTAGTACTCGACATGCGCATCTTCAAAGCGTCGTCATAGAAGGAGAGAAACGGCACGGTGTGTGCTTCCGAATAATGGAGTAACTTATTCCTGTGCTCATGCATACACTACCATACTGCGCTTCAGCAACACAGCAGGCAGAAGTTTGAGTTTGAGCCACGAACGCGTGCAAGCATTCCACGTCCCGCTAGCATCTGTCTCGCTCCACCAAGGCACGGCATTCGCACGGTCGACATCGTTGCCTTTCTGCAGCGCATATTGCAGCGGTTTTATTAGTCGGTGCTCTAGCACTTCAAGCAGTTGGCGGCGTAGAAGCACCGTTGGTACATGTGAAAGCTGCACTATTCTGACAACGAGCCTTCCCACGCTAACACGAAGCGAAATGCAAAGAACTAGACTGCATCTAGTGCGGCTCCCCAATGCCAGCGCGGCCAGTGTTTCTCGCTGGTATCGAGACGCTTTAACCGCGACTTCCGAGACGCAGTTCAAGCATGGCCTGCGAGATTGCCCGCAATCATGATTTTATGTGCCTTGGTAGCTTAGTCGGTATAACGCCGGGAACATACCGTCGCGGGCCGAGAGGTCGTAGTTTCGATTCCCGGTCGTGGAGCTTTTTCCTATAGTTTTTTTTCGCTTTCTCATCCGGCCACATATGTGACGAAAATAAATACGTCACTGAAGGCTTGGTGGACCCCGACATAAAACACTTTCGTATTAAAAAATTGCTTGTTATTGCTTTCGTTATTTTGGCGAGGTATTTATTAATACATCTCAGCAATAACGGAGATATTACAGGTGAGCTAACACAAGTAGCCACCTTGGCACAAACCTTCAAGTATGACTTTGAAACTAACTTAAATATAATTCAGGGTACAATTGCTTATTACTCATGTACTGGTACCCTGTAGTCCCAAAGGCATTACAAAGGTGAGTACTATATGTTGGAATACCTAAAGAGCGATACTTATATGGGAATAAAAAGAAGATAAAAAAATAAGTTCCTCATTGTACAATGATAGTTAGTGTGATATATAACAGCGACGCAGCAATACGTGTGAGAATAACGTCAATAAATTAGGCTTGTGCGAATAGTAAATTTTAGGTCCGAAGCGAATTCGAAGCGAATAGTGATTTGATCGAAGCGAATTTCGAAGCGAATTCTAATAGTTTATGTCACATATTATAAAGAAAAATGAGCGTATTTGTCATGACCCAACTAACCAGCGCAATATTTTTAAAGTTGAAACAAGGCATACGCATGTCATTCTTTTTGGTTCAAAGGGAACTGGAAGCAACTTCGAGCAGTAGCAGGATTTGACTTTTGGTAGAGTGCAAGTGATAACCTGTAAAATATGTTACATTTTCAAATTTACTCTACTTAGAGCATATAAGCCGGTATAAGAAGCTTTTAAACTTTAAAAAAATGATGTATCGATCTGAGGGTAATACAGTAAAACTTCGTTAATTCGAACTCGGTTATTTCGAAATCCCGCATAATTAGAAGAATTTCTGCAACCCCGTATTTTGCAATGTAAATTTGAGTGGATAATTTGAAGCGGCGGTCAGTACCAGCCCAGTTAATTCGAAATCCGCAGAAACGATGGCCCTTAGGAGCCACAAGGCAATGCAGTGTAGCAATACTAATGAGTGACAAGTGAAGCATCTCAGCCTCGCTGCTGCCAGTGCAAGAAAAAAATCACAGCATATCCACGGAGTGAATTATGATGAGTGGGCGAAGCTGCGGAGGTTCATCGGTAAACCGTGAATCGTCCGTGAATTCTGCCCAACCGACGTGAGATCGGGCGCGTTTATACTAAAGGTTCGATGAGTTATGACGACTTGCAGCTCACTTTAATTTTACATGTACGCTGTGAATTTTCATTGTTTAGAAAACCATTGCTTTAGAAAAATCTGGCGTCTTTCGTTAAGCAGCTGGCGTCTTTTCGTTTTGCTTTAGAAACATCTCGCGTTCTTTCGTTTTGCTTTTACAAAACATCTCGCGTCTTTCGTTGGTTTATTTCATCAATCAACGGCGCTTTGAACAAAATGTTTATTGTTTAATCACGCACAGGAGAAATCTCACCAGGCACTACCTTGGAGGTAAACAATGGCTGCTAATGGGAATGAGAGACAGAAGAAGTCGGCTTTTAGCTAACACTTACACTTCTACTTCTACTAACGTTTCCTACTGGAACATGCCAATGGCTGCTAATGGGGAATGAGAGACAGAAGAATTCGGCTTTTAGTTAACGCGCACGCTGCGAATTTTTTATTGTTCAACAAAGCAACAGGAAAAATCTCCCACCGGCACCACCTTGGAGGTCAAAGCGTAAGACTTGTTACGGACTACGACTACTACTACTGCTACTACTACGACGACGACGACTACGAGAGACGAACGGGTGCCACCTTAAGGAGCTTCGCCCCTAAAAAAGCCACCTCGTGATCAGCTGAAATGTGCACGTGTGGAAAAGAAGGCGTGCTTCACTGCGACGCAGGCCTGACATGCGGGCAGCATGACGCATGCTTCTCTGAAGTTCTCAACGTCAGCGCGTCATGATTTACGCATTCTTTCTGGCAAAATAGAGAAATTATTAGAGGGCGGTGTGACGGAATTCGCGATGTATGCGAACCTGCGATTGGCGGTTGTTCCGGCAATTTGCGCACTTGCACTGCTGATGGAGTACTTGCCTGCAACGCCTACTTCGAAAGCTCAGTTTGAAAACTTGAATGATCATCTTTTCCACCCAGAACACATCGCGAATTCCGGCACACTGCTCATTATTAGTCTTTATTTTACCAGAAGCAATGGGCGAATGGTCACATCATGATGCGCTGGCTCTGTGAGGACCAGGTGACATGCAGCCTGCGTGTCACCACTGTGTTGCAGCGAAGCACGTCTTTTTTTTTTCCGCAGGCGGGCATTTCACTTGACCACGAGACCGTGTTTTTTCCCCCTTTCTTTTTTTTTTTCTTGCGCTGGCAGCAGCGAGGCCCACCGTTTCCCCGGTTTAGCGGCAAAATTGGGACCAGGTATTGCTGGAAGACATAACCCTTGTAGCTGCAAACTAGCAGGAACAGCAAACGACCACCTCTGATTACTTCCAGTAATTTAAAGTTCCTTGCATCCCGCTTTTTCTATGTTTGGTTAATTCGAAAACCCGCTTAATTAGATTTTTCACAGCCCCAGTGATTTTGAATTAACGAGGTTTTACTGTATGTTCATTAAAACTTGAAGTGGCGCTTCGCGGCAGTGCGGATTTCTCTTGGAAAGGTGTATTTACGATATAGCAGGTTTCCACTGCAGTGAAACCACCTTTACTGGGGGTTACATGCGGTTTGTATATGTATGTCTATTCGTTCATTTAGAATACTTCGAAATTTTCTACAATTTAAATACGTTTCTAAACGAATCCGAATACTGTAATATTCGTTCGAATATTCGAAGTGCTCGAAGATTCGCACAAGCCTACAATAAATACAATGGCTTACGATACAATGCTAGCTGCAAGTGCGCGAAAGCAAACAGGATCATGAATGAAGGGGAATGATTTGGGAAGATCACTCCGGTCTTTAGAAATGCCTAGAACGAAGACGTGCAGAAACCTCGAGATGCGGGTCAGTTGGTATGCGCTCAGCGCTTGTGCTGTAGCTTCTCTCCCTTTGTCCTGTCCTTTTTGCGCTGCAAGAATGCAGGAGTAGAATGAGGACATTGTACTGTGCGGCACAGTACAGATCTGCTTGAAGTGACGGTGCACGAAAGTGGGAAGAATGGGGGGACGGGGGGTCTTTATTTGAGGACGTGGCTGCGGTATATAACAAATTTTGTTAAAAAAGGGAAAGGAGGAGTTAATTAGAATGTTAGAGAAGCATCCCACATGCAAGACGCGCATTGAAGTTGTGTTCTGACTATTTTGTGGAGAAGCGGCTTGAGGGGGGAAGAAGCACAGGAAAAGTTACGAATGGCAGCCTAGAATGCTGTTATCACTGTTAACTATGATGCACACAAGAAGAGTCGAATTTAGGGTTAATGTGACGCTGACGCCGAGATGGTCGTAGGGAGGAACACATGCTAAAGCAACGTTAATGAGGAAACAGCAGGGGGAGGTCTTGGATGCTCGAGTTAGACACATTATTTTACACTTGTTAGGCGTTAGTTTTATAAGCCCTATGCCGCACCAATCACATATGGCGTCATGATCAAGCTGTTCGGCAATACCATCGTTGTGATTGGTAATTTGAAGAAATATGGTGCGGCCATTGGCGAACTGAACACTGCTAAAAAAACGCAGTCAAGCAGGTAGTCATATGTGTCAGGAACAACAGAAAGAATAAACTAAGTCCTCATGGATCTCCAGAGCGACAAGATTTAGAAGTTGATATGTGGTAGTTGCACTTAAAAACCTGAAGACGGTTCGTCAAGAAGTCCTCAAGCCGGTTAAGGAAATTTTGATATATGATAGTTTTTCTCATTTTCAAAGAAGTCGTTTCTGAGAGATGTTATCCAATGCCTTTGAGTGTATAAAACAAACGCAAACTGTATCTGATTTGCATAATTGCATAAATACTGAATAGAACATCCAGGGGCGTGGCTGTAAGGTAACGTCTCGTTCATGGAAATCACGAAGAACTAAAGAACTAACGGCACCACCACGGCCTCGTACCGAAGAAAGATACCACGAACATACTTGATTGAAACCCCGATGCTACACGTAATCACTTAGGGCAAGCATGCGAGTATACGATCACCTTGCTTCGTTTACTCTCACACTACGACTTATAGACGGAGGGGCGCTTTGAGGGCACAGCATAAGAAATATTTTCTATTTCTTTCTCAGCAGGCTGCTGAGCGCCAATTTGTCTTCGTGCGAATAACTTCGAAGTAAAACGAATTATTCAAATAATCTGTAAAAAAGGTTTACGCATAATTTCATCAAACTGAATATTTCTGATAGCAGGGCTTCTGAGTGCAATACTCAAATGAATTATAGTAGTAACGTATCAAGGAATGCCACACTGTTGTGTTCACAGTAAACGTAACTTTGCCCTGCATTACGTGATTATTTATGCGAAAACTGTTTGCCCTCTAATGTCTTAACTAGCGCGTATGGGAAGCAATTCGGTCCAATGAATTTTTCTGTTGTATCAATATTATGAAAAAAAAATATCGAACAAATAATTTGCAACGCCTTAGACTGCGAGGTTAACACATGAATTCCTGGTCGTTGTATTCGCACAAACGGTTTGCTATATTTTCTACTGCTGATTTTAATGTTAATTGGCTTGGTGATTTCAGGATATATATTAGTAAAAACGTTAACAGCAGGTCAGATTCGATTAAGACCAAGATAAAATTCAGTATGGACATCAAAATGGCCCACATGTTTAATGTATGCTGCGAGAGCGCACTTCTGTAAAGGAGGTTTGTTCGGTAAAGTAAGCATGATTCCTGCAAAACAGAAAATAATATCACACAGTTTATTCACTTATCAGCAAACAATTTCCATTTATGTTACCGATGAAGAATGCAACATCAGTTTGTGCAGCATCAAATATAGGCGGATCATGTGAAGACACAACTGTCGTCGCTGCTAAAAGCAGGAACGACAGTTATGTCTTCACATGATGTGCGGGCAAGCGTATGCAGTGGTGAGGGCAAGCGTATGCAGGCAGAACTGGAAGTATTATGATCGTGCGATGCTTGAAACTTATGCATAAAAATAATTATTAGCTTCTCGTATAACGCAAAACAAAGCGCACGTCATGAATGATGAAAACGTATCAATTACAAATAAGTTAGACACAAGAAAAAGTTCGGCTGTAGGGCCTTTATGCTGTCTAGCCGAACATTTATGGCCGAAAAGGAGGAACAGTCGAGCATTACTTCACCCTCGCAGTCTGTAGTTTCAGAGCGTGGTACACGCTTGGCCTGCAAACTTAACCAGGCTCAGATGGTGCGCTTACATTGAGACAGACGTACGAACTCACGCCCGCTTGTCTGCTGACATACGATCTCCATTTACTAAGTCCTCTTCTTGTCCATTCGCCCAGAGTCAATTCATAAGAAAGCGGAAGAAGAATACCTATTTTGTGATATAGCTGTCATTTAAGTACATTGCAATAACAGAGAAGGTATCATTAGGCAGATATGACTTTTTTCTGGCACATTACGCAGCTTTTTTTTTTTTTTGAAGTAGGAGGGCGTGGCAGATCAGACAGAAAGAGAAAGGAGGTGACCTGTAGAAAGTGGTTGACGTGCCAATTGTCGTGAATAATATATCTCGAGAAACTGCGGTTCTCAAGACCAACGTCTGGTTAACGGTCATTGTATTCTTTCTTGTTTCTCGCTCAGTGGGCGTGCATTCCTTGCGCTGCGGACAACTAGCGCAAGCCACAGAACCCTTATTTCATACCCGGTCCTTGCCTCAGCTTTGCACTAGCACTTGTCCAGCATATATAGGCCATTGTCATTGCCGCTCACGGGAGGCCACAACAAACGCTTGTGGCAGGCCATTAAAAGATCATGTAATCCACCTGAAATACAAAAGCATGAAAACATAACGCAAGGTTACTTGTAAACGCCACTAACCACGTGTCACTAGTAAAATAGGATGTAACGTACGCTCTTTATGATTACGGACTCGGTATCGCTTGCTCACCGACATTCTATTTGTTGCTCAATAATTCACAGCTGACAAAACATTGTGAGCAGTGACTGGAGTTTGCGCCGTATACAACAGATTACATGGTCTGACCATGACGAGCATTCATGACGACAACACCGACAACGCCACATTGAAGCTACAGGACTGCGCGCACTTTGATCCAGTATCTTGAATCAAAGACTCACATTACTGAGCATAACGGCTACAAAACGTTATGCCAACCTACCAAAGTTTCCTTTATTCCACTGAGTGCGTCCCATCAGAGTTGCGACAACCATTCTACCACTGATTAAACGCACCAACGACGCACCGCATCAGGTAGTGAAGCACTGTATTTGGGTTTCAGTTTGTGTTGTGCTTCCTATACCAGTTCGGATAATTTGAAGAAAATTAAGCTGATTTTAGACACCGCACAAAACAAACACATTAAACAAGCAAGATAAAGTCTCCCTACATAGATTATGAGGGAGTTGCAACGCATTTGTACATTTCTTTGAGCAGGAACAATTGTGGAAATTTGGCTATGCATGTATTACAGCAGAGTAGTTATTGCCGAGGTTGGCCGTGTATCGTAGATAAAAATGATCAACATCATGAACCGGCACGTGCCATCTTCATCGTCTTCTTCATAGCCTTTCTCTTCTACCTCGCTACCAGAATACGTGCACCAATTTGTCCGGCGAATGATGCAATAAGTTCATGGGCGCGAGAAAGAGTACAGATAAAGAGAAAGAAAGAGAGAGCGAGAGGAAGAAATAGAAAGAGGAAGACAATTTTTTGGCAAAAAACAATTTTTTCTGAGGCAAGACTCGAACCCGCCCACCCACGATACGCAGGCGAGCGTCCTAACTACTCGGCTATCCAGCCACACTGGCCGAGGAGAGCATAGCCTTGAATGGCATAGTACAGCAAGGTGGTGAGAAAGCGAAGTGAGGGTGAGGAAGAGAGATGTGAGGGTTACGAAGAGAGAAAGGAGGAGGGAAAAACGAGTACAGAGGGAAAGAGAAACAGAGAGAAAGAAATAAATATGAAAGGGAAGAATCAAATAAAAAGAGCGAAGGCGAGAGATAGACATAGACAAAGAAAGACATAAAAAGAAAGATAAAGAGAAAAACAGAGAATAAATGCAAGAACGAGAGAAAAAAACAGCTAAACAGAAAAAAAAAGATAAAAAGCAACTAACACAAGAAAGAAGATAGGAAAAAAACAGAAAGAGGGTAGCTATGTATACTACAGTATGCCAAGTATAGTTTTGTGGTTTGGCGTACGAAAGCTAGCATCTTTATGAACCAGCACGCGCTGTCTTCGTTATATTCTTCAACTTCACCCTTTTCTTCCTCTTATACTTTGCTTCCAGAACACGTGCGTCGATTTTTGCACCGGGGGATGCAATAACAATGATGAGCGAGAGATGCTATGTTTAACATATTCAATGTATATAATAAATGCACTGCAGAAATCCACCACCAGTCCAATAGCTCTGCTGTGACCCAGTCTTGCGCGACTTAGTGAAAACTGCGCTGATGTCTTTTTTTTTCTTTTACAGATGCACGGACTAGTGGGCAGTCGCCAAGCCACTACAGACACTGCCATGTAATCAGTTATAGAAAAAAAGTCTCAGTTTCGCCGCAAGGGCGAAGCAATGAATGAGATAGCACGAAAAGCGGCCCGTGATGGACGCGCTTTTACGCTGCAGAAACATCTGCCCCCCAGCAGCTCACTACCGCGCGAGCAGATAGCGGAGGGACAAGGTTCTCCCTGTGTAAATATTAGAAGGAGCGAGCGAGCTGGCCGACGACTTTTTAGGGGCGAAGCTCCTTAAGGCGGCACCCGTTCGTCCCTCGTAGTCGTCGTCGTCGTAGTAGTAGTAGTAGTAGTAGTAGTCCGTAACAAGTCTTACGCTTTGACCTCCAAGGTGGTGCCGGTGGGAGATTTTTCCTGTGCGTTGTTGAACAATAAAAAATTCGCAGCGTGCGCGTTAACTAAAAGCCGAATTCTTCTCTGTCTCTCATTCCCCATTAGCAGCCATTGGCATGTTCCAGTAGGAAACGTTAGTAGAAGTAGAAGTGTAAGTGTTAGCTAAAATCCGACTTCTTCTGTCTCTCATTCCCATTAGCAGCCATTGTTTACCTCCAAGGTAGTGCCTGGTGAGATTTCTCCTGCGCGTGATTAAACAATAAAAATTTTGTTCAAAACGCCGTTGATTGATGAAATAAACCAACGAAAGACGCCAGATGTTTTGTAAAAGCAGAACGAAAGAACGCCAGATGTTTCTAAAGCAAAACGAAAAGACGCCAGCTGCTTAACGAAAGACGCCAGATTTTTCTAAAGCAATGGTTTTCTAAACAATGAAAATTCACCGCGTACATGTAAAATTAAAGTGAGCTGCAAGTCGTCATAACTCATCGAACCTTTAGTATAAACGCGCCCGATCTCACGTCGGTGATGATGTACTGGGCAGAATTCACGGAAGATTCACGGTTTACCGATGAACCTCCGCAGCTTCGCCCACTCATCATCATTCACTCCGTGGATATGCTGTGATTTTTTTAATGCGCCCGTTGCGCTCCTGGCGCCATCTCGCTGGTAATGTAGAAACGCTAATAAGCGCCTGCCGTCTCTGAGTCCTGCCAGCGGTAAAGGGTGTGTATATAACGCTCGCCGTTAGCTACCTGAACGATCTGCGTTTTGTGGTGTAGTGGCTAGCGCCACGCGCTGTGCAGCGAGAGGTCGCAGGTTCGATTTCCTGAATTACTTTTCTTTGAGACTTTTACAAATATATACATACTAATACATGTACGGTGCATGACGCCGGCGACGGCGACAGCAAAAACCAGCCGAGACTGTACATATAATTGCTATCGCAATAAAAGGAATAGTCGTTGGAATACTAGAATATTTGAGGTTTTATATGCGAGGTGGATGAAATGACAACGAGGCATGCCGTAGTGGTGGACTGCTAGTTAGTTTGTTCTACTAACTGGTCCTTAATGTGCACCTAAACCGAAGTACACGCTTGTTGCAGTTTTTTTCGTCTCATACTCATCAAAATGCGCCGCCGTTTCCGGAAACTGAACCACGCTCTCGAAAAACGCACACACACACACGTTTAGAACATTGACTTCACAAAGGAGGTACTGTTGGCTTTCATTTTCAGGATATTCATTGCAGCCATGAAGGCAATGATAGGACAGTTGGCAGAGAACTAGGACATATACAATAATTAAACGTTTTCGTGTTTGGAAAACCTCGGGCGAAGATAATGTCTGCAGGCCACGCAATCTTGTTGCCATAGTCTTGTGATCCATTTTTCCCATGTGTTCTCCATGTCCAGCTCGCCTTATGGGGTAATGTGAATAATGCAGCTGTAACGCCGACCGATAGGTCCATCTCAGATATGATACGGGTATCTGGTCCTGCGCTCCTCACATCCAAACGCACAACATCGCATCCGGCTTAAAACACGCTATGTTGCATATAAAGCACGGCATACATCCTGTAAATGTCAGATCAGCACCTCCCAATTGTAAATTAAATGACCTTTGATAAGACCCAATGCAAAATGAGGTTGATTAATGAAAGTTGAAATATGGCGTCTACATAACTTTGTACCGAAATAAATGTTTCAATTTCTTTCGGTATTGGACATAAAAGAAGAAGTTGAACGCTCCTCGATTCATGATTAGAAGGGGTGACCTTCACTGCAAGGGGCTACGATCTTCCATTTTGCTTCCGCTGGAGCCTACAGACCAGCGTTGGACGATCAGTCGAGGGCCTGTTACGTAAGCATACTCGTACGTGTGTACTGCCTTTCAAGCTCTCTATCGATGCCCGGCTGGTGCGAAAGTAAGTGCGCGCGGTGGTCTACGTTAAATTTTGTCCTTCTTGAAACACCGCGAGGGCGGCCCGATGGTGACACAGACATAGGGCACATCATGAGGGGAAGAGCCAGGCCAGCTAGACGGCCGCGTGTAGCCATGAAGGGCTACCGACATGCGATGGCGAATGGTGTGATTGTGCGAACAGGTCGAGCGATGCGAGGAGATGCTGCGGCATGAACAATGAAATAAACTAAGCGACCACCTCTAACACCATCCGGTACGTAACGGCGCTCTCGACCACCGAGTCCGTTGTTCCGTGCATGGGCGCGGCGTGTGGCCTTGCCATAACAGCGTTATGGCCGTAAATAGGGCTCCTATATTTTAACGCGATATCGTTAGAGCGCACACTAGAAGAAAAACCTGTCTTGGTCAAAATGAGAAGGAAATCTCCACTATGTCATTGAGTTATTTAAGGAAAAACTTCTTAAATCGGGTTTGATAATTAATATAGTTCCTTAATTTGGGTCGGCGACAACGCTGATCCGTATGGAAATTTGCCGGGGAATTGAAATTTCTTCGATACATCGGGCACTATGCCAAATCGGCTTCTGTGAGATCGAGATTTAACTGTAGTTGGCTTTTCGTGTTGTATTTGGCCACGGAATATCACCAGCCAAGCTGGCGCGTCTCATTACGGTGATGACCTCATCTTCGGCAGAAGTGACCTTTAACTTATATTGAGCAGGCGTCGCTTAGATGTTAGATGTTAGAAGCAGGTGTTAGGTCAATCACAGGTAGATAGTTCCTAATGGCAGGGTGATAACTAATGAAATGTCATACGCATTCAAGGATCGTCCTGCTACCATTATTCCACTTGACTGGAGCTCACAGCCAGTTGCACGTTTACTTGGTACCGTTTTAGCTTCGCGTGCTGCGGGTGAACATTACGTGACATAGCCACGCGCATATGAAAGAAAAAACTAATGGTACATCACCTATTTATTGCCAACATGCGACGCTAACTATTACTGGATAACGTGCCCGACATTACCTTCATCTAAACGATTAATTTGCATGCACAAGTGCCAAAAGTGTCCGCGCCTTTGTTGTTTATGCGCGCACTTACGGCGTCACGCTATTTGCCCTTATTCTCGGTAAGAAGGAGTAATTCGAATTCGATATTCTCAGCACAGGGGTAAACAATGAAACTGTAGCATGCAAAACCTATGCACGAAATTCTACGCCTGGTTGGCGTTTATTTGTTCTGTAATGAATTCTCAGAGAGAAGGCAGTGTTCATGGCGTTCCGTTTCCGAGAGCTAGTCGTTTTATTGTAAACGGTTCTCCTGGAATCGATACTGCTGTGTTCGTGCCAATGATTCGTTTTTCCGTATTCACTGCATCGTCCAGCAGTGGCATAGCGTGTGAGATATAATAGGCAAAGATTCTTATATTACGTGTCTCAGTCATACGTAGAGTAGCAGCTGTAAAAAAAAATCACTGGCGAAGCCAGGTGGAGGCTGGTAGTGCATAGGGGACTGAACACCCCCCCTCCCCTAACCTTTTGCAGTTTTGCATGTGTATATAAACACGCACAAAAATAGATAGCGTATACCTGGCCGCACCTTCCGTCCCCCCTAACCCCTCACTCGCCGGCGCAAAATACTTCTGGCTATGCTACTGGCACGAAACGCGATTGTCTGTCGAAATTACCTATTCCCATTGAAAGCCAAATTTTGAAGCGACCTCTTCAGTATAAAACTGCGCGACTCAGCATAAAAAAGCAGACTCTGCAAAGTCTAGCTGGATCAATTTTGCTTAACTTAAAGGGGCTGTCTACCGTCCTTCATCGCTTTTCTGTTTTGTACCGCAATAGAAAGCGTACCGTCTGAATTATCCAACCTTGCAGCGATTTCTCTGGAAAGTGAGTAGACATTTTTAAAACAAAATATTTCGATCTGCGTTCGGCCTTCTTCCATTGGCAGGAAACATGCCCACAACACTGGTTGGTGGACGCGATGACGATTGTAGTGCCGGTAAAAATTAAAACTGAAAGCACGTGTGATTTCTGTAGGATTACTTTATTTTCGCTGAACACTATTGTAATGAATTTATAAGTCGTTTTCAGCGCGCTAGCGGTTAAATGCTGCCTTATTTTACGATTACAGAACACTTGTTTTTCTGTAACCGCAGTCCATGCGTTTATTTTAGCACTGCTGCCGCAATCCAAGCCAAGTCGATTCATCAAAAAGAGACGGTATATGCGCGCCTTCACAGCGCAGCACATGTGAGACATCCTAACAACAATACAGCGGTACAGTACGACCAGCGCGGAGGGGCCGCATGGCATAGCGCACGAGTTGAAGCAGTGGAAATCGAAGACGGCGGCGCAAGCAGCGCCACCGGGTGCCTTTTTGAATGCGTGAGAAAATAAAAGGCAAAAATAATTTCTGACGCAACCGAAAAGTGCCTCAAGTGCGTAAAATACAATTGCAAGTTATACATGTTTGTTTTTAAGCAAAATGAGTCTACTTTCGAGGATTTCTTGTCATACCAGTGGATTGAACCACATCGCCGTTGGGTGACGCTAGCGTTCATTCTTTCACGATTTTCAACATCAGATTAAAAATATTATTCCTTTTTTATGGGGCAAAAGCATGCTCGTTGCCGCCGATGTGACGAACGATCTTCTCATTTTCACCACAATCAGAAAAATTTTTCTGAGCGGTAGACAGTCCCTTTAAGCGCGACCAAGACATCGAAAACTAATGAAAGCAGTCAGGCAAATAATATACTAAAATAAAGGTTATTCCGGGTGGGATTTCAATTATTATTTATGCATATCCGTGCGTATGTTCGTACGTGTGCGTGCAGATGTACACAAAGAAAAATAGAAATTTAGGGGCAAATTTGAACTCCCTCCCGTAGCTACGCCAATGAGCCGCACCACCAGCAGCTGCCTGCCCGGGTCCCTTGTTCTCCTGCTCGGTACGTGCCCAATTATCCTCTCCTCTCTTTCTTGGAGGGTCATCCCCGCCTCCCATTCCTCAAAGGCGCTGCGCCGTTCTCCAGCGAGGATTGCAGTAAATAGCGCCTCTTCAAGTGTCATTGTATTACTTCGGTTGGAAATGTGCTGGGCATGTGACACCGGCTGTTCCTTACATTTCGTAGATGGGTTACATGTTATGATAACCTACAAACATGATTTTGTGCACTTTTTCCATAGAAGGTCACTATAGTGCTCTACATAAGTATTGCAGGTTGGCCTCCACTTAATAATGTAAAATTAAGGCAAAAGCTGAAGCTTTTCTCGAGAACCTTAAGTTGCTTGCGTTGCCGAGAGCTGTCAGAAAAGGAATGCGCGTTGAATTTCATTGATACAAAGAATAAAATTACTGGAGCCATTCCAGCCGTTCAATGTCGCACTGCTTATTTGCAGTTTTTCGTTACATTCACTCTCTTCTGCGACATTTTTCTGCAATTATATTGAGCAAAGATTTTATAAACAAAATTTATAAAAAATTGCGTCCTCTGAGAGGCATTTCTTTGTGACAAGTGCTTTCTGCTGTGTTCGATCAATTTGTGTGATGCGTTGTGTGATGCTGTGTTCGATGCGTTTGTGTGAATAAGCATATGTGTCATACGAGGTGTGTACAAAAAGGAACCGAATATTTTCTGCAAAGTCTTTAGTGCTTTTTGGTACAACATTATAAGCACAGTCCCCCTGAAGGTAGTCCACTCTAATTGCATTAATATTTACATCATTCATTCAATTTTTCGAAATCCTGGAACGCTTTGTCTGTACTGGCGCGAATATCTTTTCTCGCATTGTCCGGAATCTGCTCTGTGGTTTGGAAACCACATCCCTTCAACATAATTTAAGTACGGGAAAGAGGAAAAAAAAGTCTGCTGGGGATAGACCCCCAGATTTCAGTGGATCGTGCCCCATGGGATTGTGATGTTCTGTCAAGTAGCTGCGGACAAGAATCCGTGCATGAGCAGGCGCCCTGCCATGGTAAAACACACATGTTTGGTTTCCCACCATTCAGCTCTCTACCTGAACACGGCATCCTTAAAGGCGCTAGAACTTCGTGGTAGACTTTCTCTTTTATCATATGTCCATTTGTTCTTTGACTGACTGGTCTTCTTTTTTTTTTTTTTTTGGACGAGGCGACTCTTTGCCCGCCAACTGCGACATCACTTTTGTTTCAGCATCATAGCCGTAAACCCTCGTCTCGTCGTCTGTGTTGCAAGCATTTGCGAAATTTACGGCGAATTTTCGTACACACACCTTGTTCCTGAAGTTCCTTCATTGTCGCATTGGTGCTGATCCGACGAGAAGAATGTACATGTGCGCACTCCAATAGATGTAGCCCCCCAAGTAACGGTCACAGCGAAACGCGACAAATTGCAGTTTGCTGCCGAAGCCTGCCGCTACGCACGCTTTGTGGCCACAGCGCGCACCCACTGCCAGTTGGCCAGCCAATTAGCAAATTTGGTTTCTTCTGGAACACACCTCGTATATCTAAATTCTGTGAATTTAAAGTATTTAGTTCTTTTTTTAACAGACCTCGTATCTCTAGAATCATATTTCAGTGCACACGATCACATCGGCTTCATAATGAATGATTGCACTTAGGCAATGATTAAACTACTTAAGAAGCGTATGACTAGGCTACCTAACTGTCTAATCCATTCAACTTCCGTAAGAGAATGCCATTATGTTAGTACCCACTTCAATGTTCTATTCTGCCATTTAAGTAGGCTGCGTATTTGTCTAATTTATATCCCTTGAGATGGAAACGTGAATGTGTCCGCTCGCGCATCCTGCATTATTTTTCTCAAGGACGGCACTTTCACGATATGCACGCCAACGCAGCAGGAATGCTGATACGTCCCATGATGCGTCGGTCACGCAGTCAACGTGTTTCACTGCATTTTGATATGCAAGGCGCGGTCGGTTCAATGTGTTCAGCACGGAGGCGACTGCCTGCGCTTGGCTGATCGATAGGTCACTGTGGTAGGAAGAACAGTGGCGTAGCGTGGTCCGCTCGCTCCACGGGTCGCGTCTATCGATCGCCTCTTGGTACGAGATATTCAGGCATTCTCAGGCTTTTATCTTCGCGGCATTGCTGCTGGACGTACCCTTTCATCACCGCGGCGACTGCCCGGAGTCGTCCGAGCGTGCATATTTTATACTTCCAGACTTATCTAAAATTTACTTTGATGTTTCGGCAACGAAAGATAAAAGGGGGACATGACACAAGCACGGAGCTGCGTGATTTCTGGTGGCCTATGGGTGCGGATTTGTAAAAAAAGCTAATCGAACCAGGGGCACGCTGCTTCTAGGCAGTTATTTGAGTGTTCGAATCTCGGCTGCTTTTGGGTATGGTTAGGGAGATTTCCACAGTTTATTTCCTGATTTAATTTTTTGTCCATCGCGGCAGTTCTCGGCTTCGCAAAAATACTGCTTCCCAGCACCTTCTCTATCTTGTCTCGAGAACTATCCAGATATGTAAAACAAATGCTCAACTGCCTCCAGAATGCAGTTATGTTCTGCTATAATTTGATTGATGTGGAGTAAATTAAGATCTATAGCACCTCGGCTACTCCAATTCTTTATTTTCTGCAGCAATAAAGAAAGCAATATTGGTTTCGGTATATTTTTAAACTAGTAAAGAAATTAAATTATAAACTGAAGCACATATAAAGAAAACAACGTGGCAATGAACAGCTCACTGGCAGCTGTTCACTTGATACGAGAACGTTCACAGGCGCACATTTCTCTACCATTCATCTTCATCACTATCATCATCATGATTACGCCCGCTACAGGGCTAACGCCTCTCCCATATTTTGCTAATCAACTGGGTCCCGTGCTTGCTGCGGCCACATTATCGTCGCAAACTGCGTAATCTCATCTGCCCGCTTAAGATTATGCCTACCCCTCCCACGCTTGCCTTCTCTTGGAGTCCAGTCTGTTACGCTCAATGACCCCTGGTTATCTTGCCGTACAAGACGACATTGAATTCTTAACAGATACTACATCAATGAAGAGGTCACTGAGCGGCATAGATCGGCAAGTAAATTCTCGCTCACTCAGACTCACTAATTTTTTTTTTCAACCGGACTCACTAGGACTCAAACTCACCAAAATATAACTCACCCGAACTCACTCAGACTCACGGACCAATCTGAGTCTGAGGGAGAAGACTCATGAGTGAAGTTGCCAACCTATGCTGACAGGTCGTCTTCCGTGTAACACCGCCCCAGCTTTGGGGGTGACATTTGCTACACCGAAAGCGGGAAGCGAACAAAGAAGAAGGCGTCAAGGCGTTTACCATTCCTATCCTCCTAACTCACATCACTTTTTTGCATGCATAGTTTTAGTGGTTGTCCGAACTCACGGCCATATACGCCGATGACGACTTCACTCCTTTTTTCTGGCTTTTCGGTTCACTCTATCCTTAGACCCTGCCTTTTATATATCTCTTTTTATGCTTATACATATAGGGTTTTTTATTGTTTTACTTTTTACGCTTAAGAGCCGATGCGCGACACACGTAGATGAGATTCGACGACTCTGCTCAACACTATCCTAGTACTTGGTTTCGGCAAGCACAAGTTCACCCATTGAAGACTGTGCTTCGTGCTTACGTGTTTTTCGCAGTCACAGCAAGGCGACAGTAGTAGTGCGATCGAAAAAATTTACAGATGTGGTATTGCTCACGTGGACCTTTAGCGCCCTAAATAATACACGAACAAAGGGAACCGAACTGATGCCGTGTAGTCACCGAGATGACTCTTGATCTCGGCAGTAATGCCTTCTCTGAGGGACACGGAGCGTGTGGCCTGCAAACCTAACAGTAACAGTTACACTGTCTCCAGAGAAGTGTGACGAAAAAGAGAGCAGAGTAAACCAAGGCACGTTCAATATAACCAAAGTGTATTCTTTTGATACTTTATTCGGAAATAGTTTACAAACGTTCAGCAGTCTTTCTTCTCTACAAAAACGATCGTCGTATGGCTCGCTCTTATTTCACTTCTTGAAAAATTAGGTGGTCGCCACTTTCCTATCCAGAATGCTACGTCACGCCCATAGCGTACACGCTGTTTGTGACTGAAGTATCACATGTTTATAGGCAACGCAAAAAAACGTAATCGAGACATATGATGAGTTTTGTTGTGGGACAGAACGACGATACAAATGAGCATTTTATTTTTGGGGTGCTGTAGCCTATGCGCACTGCAGATATATTTGTTTTTCGTTGATGCCTTTACATTCATATTTCGCCAAGCCCGAAAATGTGGATGCGCCAGTGCCACGTTATTTACCGCTAATGATGCTAATGCTACTACACTCCCAATATTTTCTACTTATACGTAACTAGAGCTAGTACGACTGCTCCTGCTGTACTGATAACGCTCCTGCTACTACAGTTACTTTTAATCCTTCTTCTACTACCCCTACTACTACTACTGCCACTACCACCCCCCCCACCACTACTACTAGTAGTACTACTACTGCTGCTGCTGCTAAGTGCTGGATCACCCTGCTTCTATTCGTCAGTACCCTTCTCCGTAACGTATAACTGGCGCCGGTTTCACCCGCATGCCGGGTACCTCTTTGTTTGAGATTAAGCAGTTAATCAGATGAGATGGCCAGCTGTATGGCTAGGCACAAGTGACACTTATAACCAGGGCTCCCTGGCGCTAGACAGGAAAGCGAAATGCCCCGTGTCCGTGTGCGGCTATACCGTATTTACTCGATTCTAGGCCGGCCCCGATTCTAAGCCGACCCCCGAAATTCGCAAGGCCAGAAAAGAAAAAAAAATAACGCCAAGCCGGCGCGGATAGCGCAGCACAGTCACAGCGAAAGCTGGAAGAGCGGCATTTCTAGAGCTCGTTATAAACTCCCTTGGCGCTACGAGCAACGTACCCACAAAGCCACAAATAATTTTTGTGAAGTTGCGGAGCACCCACCACGACATTACTCGTCATTCTGCGGAGAAGTGAGGTACCATCTGTAAGGCATCATGTGCACTTTGTTGATGCGATGGTTGGTGACGATGAAGAATTATGGCTGAGCTCTTTGTAATGGGTTGGAAGGTTTAAAAGTCCCACTAGTTCGCATTGTGTGACGCCCGGTCCTTATTGAACTCTCCCGCCACGCTTTATAACATACGTTAACGTGAGAAAGAGAGAGAGAGTGAATTACATTTATTGAGACCGCGAGGAAATGGATCATGGGATCCTGATGGGCTTCCTTGGAAACCAATAGAAGTGCACTGCGATGAACCCACTACGCTATAAATCATAATTTTTGTGAATAAGGGAAGCAGCCACTATGCAATTTTTCGTCATTCTGCGGAGAACCGTGACACCCGCTAAATACGTGTAAGACATTATGTTCACTTTGTTGATGCTGTGGCTGATGGCAATGAAGAATTATTGTCAGATTGCTTTGTAATGGGTTGGAAGCATTCAACAACCCTCTCGTTGCGCAATTCGTTTGTGTGACGCCTGGCTACAGAATTCGCGTTGTGTGAACCGTGGTTGTTATTGTACTCTTCTACCACACTACAATACATATTTTAATGTGGTTCCTTCGCGACACCAAGCCTGTAAAGGGTCTTTTTCCAAAGAATCTTCAAGCACCGGCATGGCTCTGAGGTAGAGGACTGGGCTCCCACGCAGAGGCCGCAGGTTGGAACCTCGTTCCATCTCGAATATTTTTGTTATTTCGAGCGCTAGTGGTTACGGACACCGGCGGCGGCGGACAACTACGGCGCCAAAAACGGCCCTTGTTGTGATTTCATAACAGCTTTCGATATAAAACCTATTCATTGTACTCCAATCTAAAGTCCTTTAGGAAAGGGGACATCTTCCGGAAAGGTGTTCGAGCGCAGTGACACACGACAAAGCAGTAACTCCCTTCCAGAAACGATCCTTTTCGGAAAGGCAGATCGCGCATCTACTTTTCGGCCAGGAAGGGAGTACTCTCGCACACAGTGTGCACAATTTATCAATAAAAGAAAACATGTTGCAACACTAAGGTGCCTTTTTTTTTGCGAGCGAAAATGTTTTAATTTTCAGCAGTAGAACGATTTGTCGAAAAGCGAACGTTTATACTTTATAGCTATACATACTCTCAAACGCCTGCACCACATCACTAGAAAACCGCCATGCCACCATTCTAGTGTTGGCAGTGACTGGCATTTGTTGCGTCGGCGAGATAAGAATGATGGAGTCT
The DNA here is from genome assembly GCF_013339695.2 of Rhipicephalus sanguineus. Classification (NCBI taxonomy): domain Eukaryota; kingdom Metazoa; phylum Arthropoda; class Arachnida; order Ixodida; family Ixodidae; genus Rhipicephalus; species Rhipicephalus sanguineus. The sequence goes on along the minus strand of NC_051177.1, from coordinate 160,449,778 downwards.
GCTGAATCGGCGCCGTCAACCAAAGCCGTGAAAAAACCACGGGTCCAGTGGACGGAAAAGGCGACCTGGGAGCTCATAAAGTCTTGGGAAGATAACTTGGACGCCCTGCGAGGGCAAAAGCACAACGGTGTTGTGTACCAAAGGATCGCCGAGAGCCTCACCGATGCCGGTATTCCCCGTACACGTGCGCAAGTGCACACCAAGATTGACAACTTGACACAAACGTTGCTTGCACAAACAGCGCCATTTTTTTTCTACAGCGTTTTTCTGAGGAACCACTTAAAGCAGTTGTCCGGTGGGGTGTGTCATCGGCACAACTCCTTTCTGCAAATGGTCCCTTTAGGCGACAAAAGGGGTTTACCTCAAAGTACTTTACTATTGCCCGTGTGTCAGGGGTATTATTCGCCTTCTATTTGTCTTGCTTTTTTATATTGCTATTTTTTCGCTAAAAAATACGTACAGCAAAATAAAGCAACAAAATAGGCACCGTCACAATAAACACAATAGCAGAGAATAGAGTACAGCTTATATTCTGCTGAGATATCCACCCGAAGCGCCTGTTAAATATATGTGCGTCCCTCCAGAAAAGCTGAACTTTCTTGCTCGAAGACGACGTATTCATTTTCTATCTGTAAAGAAAAGCCACAGAATAAACCATGTTCGTCCAAATACACTTCGATTCAAT
>NC_051177.1:160430055-160448993 GCF_013339695.2 Rhipicephalus sanguineus | reverse complement strand
AGGGGCGTTGAACCGTTTGTTCTTTACCAGCCCTCTTCATCTCGCCCATCTCAGCCCTCAGCTGCTCTAAAGCGTTCCTGAGCGAAGCGTTCTCGCGTTCTAGCTGTAACAACCTAGGCGCGCTATGCTCTGGCGGTGGTGATGAAGCCCTCCTTACCCTTGACGCTGTTCCCTTGACTCGATCGGCCCACTCGGTCGGCCCGGGCGCAGGTGGCTCATGGATACGCACAGATGGCGCCCCCGTGGAGCGGGAACGGCCTCTGGAACTCGAGCGGCTCTTGGAACGGGATCGCGGCGTCTCGGAGCGTGTCCTCGAGGGTGACCTGCTCTGGGCTCGTTCCCCTATGGGCGACGCAGGTGACTTCACTCTCTGGCGCTCCCTCCTTCTTCTGCGAACGATGTACGGCATATGAAATCGCTGCTTACATGACCTGTCCACCGTGGGATGAGGTCCCCCACACAGGGCGCATTCTGGTGTACAGACGCGGTCTTCGGTCGGGGATTCAATGCCGCATCCCCTGCAGATCGCGTTTTCGGGTGTCGGACAAACATCGGCCCGGTGTCCCAGTCTGCCACAGGCGTAGCATACGTCCGTTTGTCCATGGTAGAGTGTGCAGCGAAGCATGCTTGGTCCACACACGACGTAGTTGGGTACCTTTAGTCCATCAAAGAGGACAACGACCGTAGTGGTGTTCCTGATGCGCTTGACCTCCAGGGCCGTCGGATTCCTAGGGTGTACAATCATGCCTGTGGTCTCTTCTTCGTTGAAGTCGAGGTCGACGCCCTTGACGACGCCCTTACATGTGTTGTCCGGCGCAGCCAAATAGGAGCCGACTTCGTAGTTCGCCCCCCCAACGGTGATTAACTCAACTTTCGAGTATTCCTGTGCATTTTTCTCCTCCGGCGTACTCACGACGAAAATATTTTGCATGACGTTGGAACACACAATATCGTTGGCGATTCGGCCGGAGCAAGCTGCGCCGCCGACGCGAGAGCATGGGTCACCTTGATTTGACTCACGTTCTTCACATTTAGGCCTCCCCTGGGCCTTACTATGATCGTGTAGTTCTCTCTCGGCAGAGGGGGGAGCCTGGACGCAGCGATGATATGCTTTTTCACGCCGGTGGGAGTGCTTGCCCCGCCGATTCCGCCTCCGCATTGTGCCGACTGCGTCTGCCCGCCCTGCGCGGGCGTTCCTTGCGTTTTGCGTTTTGAAATGGCCGTAGTTCACCCGGACTGCATGCACTCTTCAGGAGTTATATCCTCCCCCTCCACGGTGACTTGCATGGACATCTTGGGAAGAACAGGCACGGCTGCGCGGGGGAGACGCTCCTCCGCCGGGACTTCAGCGGAGAAGTAGGCCTAGCCGGTTAGGCCTCGCGGCGTTGTCTGGACGAAAAGACTTGAGAATCCAGCAAAGGAACCACTCACAGACGAAACTTTGGTATCGACGTGAACTTCGTAACTTGCCGCGTCAGGTACCACAGAAGGTAGCAAAGGCACAGAAACTATCGGACTGAAATCATTGAAACAAGCAGGAGCCGATGTTCGAACTTTTGCTCTCTTCCCGAGACATATATATTTTTTTTATTTTTTAGTTGAAACCCTCGCTACACCAACTTTCATGTGAAGACTGTGCAGGCGCCGAAAACCTGAGAGTCATAGGAAAGAAACGAAGCTACGCATAAGGTCTTCAAAGGGGTTTTAAACCAATTTTCCAGGTAATCATTGAATATCCTAAGTATCAGTTAATTTCCTCACGAATGAAGTAGCGTGAAATTCATCGATTCCATCAAGAACAAGCAGAGTTACAGGGACTTCTTGCATGTTTCACGCGCTTTATGGCTTCTTTTGACGAGCGTGCCAAAAGCTACACAGGCGAAAATGACACGGAAAAAAGTCACAGTTTCGCGTCAAAGGCGAAGCAATCAATGCGATAGCAAGAAACTAATGCCATACGAAGTGAGGCTCGCCAATGGATACTCTCAGTTTTGAACAGCGCTCCTGTTGAAAAGGCGGCCGAAGCAGCGAAAGAAACTAGCGTGCTTTAAAGGGGCCATGACACGGTCGCCCAAAGATTTGTGTTTCGAGCGAAAACTAGAAGTAGAGGGTCTATTATGCCTATACAGATTTCAAAAGTGGGCCGTAAACGACTATTTCAGTGCAAACAAGCCCTAGAAGTCTCCGGCTGTAAACCCCGCCCACCGCCGGCAACCGCCATGTTTCAATGGCGCGTGTGACGTCATGTCTAGCACAGAACGGAGCCGTCGTCTTCTACCAAAGTTTCAGCCGCTACAAATCGTTCAATTTCAGTGTCAAGTTGAAGAAAGCTAAAATATATCGATATCACGAGCAACTGACCACGGAACAATATCGTTCGCCGCAATACAGACACTTGCACAGCTAGCTGCTTGTTACGTCACGGCTCGCGTGTGCACCAGTGTTGCCTGACTCTCGGGTCGCTCGCGTGTTTATAAAAATATTGCATTATAAATTAGGTGCTCGACCAAATGCGCTAAAATTTCGCCAGCTTATTTGTGAATGCACAAGGATTAATCCACGTAACACAGATTATGATGGAAAATTGGGGGTCATGGCCCCTTTAAGTGTCGAGCTGTGACACTAGATAGTTCGCGCTCATCTTCTGCTTGTTTGTTTGGCGGCGTCCCTTGATCTCGAGTGACTTTCGTACGCTCCGTAACATGAGCGCGGACATCACGGTGAGAGCTCGAAACATTCCTCTTCCCCTCACCACGAGAAAACTGCGCGAGCAGACAGCGGAAGGGCAAGGTTCTCTCTGCGCAAATATAAGAAGAAGCGAGCGAGCTCGCCGACGACTTTTAAATCCGCCAGTCGCGCTCCTCGCGCCATCTCGCTCGTAATGAAGAAACGCTGATAAGCACCTGCCGTCTCTAAGTCCTGCCAGCGGTAAAGGGTGTGTATATAACGCTCGCCGTTAGCTACCTGAAGGATCTGCGCTTTCTGGCGTAGTGGTTAGCGCCACTCGCCGCGGAACGACAGGTTGCTGGTTCGATTCCGCGCTTAGGAAGCATTTTTCTGAATTATTTTTGTGGGACTTTGATATATATATATATATATATATATATATATATATATATATATATATATATCAAAGACTGTCCAGACTGTCCGTATAATTGCTGTTGCAATAAAAAGTTAGGTCAGCGCGCGTCATGACCTCAAACGGGCCTCATGAAACGCGATCGCTTTTTCCCGTTGCGACTCCTGTGCGCTGGTGTGGCTACTGTGTAATGTTAGCAGACTAATAAGTGGGTTTTCTTCCAACGCCGCTCTTGATTTAAATGGGATACTAGCCAATGCGATGTCATCTGTTGTTTCACGGAAAACAGGAGGCTCCGGCAGCTCCGAATACAATACTCGCAGGCCTCTCTAAAAAATGGCAACATCGCGTTCCGCTTTTAGACACTTCTTGCCGCGCACTACTTCACAATTTGGCTGACCTGTTTATAGCACTGTCTGCTTTCCGCAGGATGTGTTTTTTTCACCACGCCGGAGTGGTGCTTCATCACCCCCTAAAGTGCTGTGAAAGTTGAAAGCTGAATATACATGCCTTCAACGTACAGAGTCACGTCAGGCAGTTATATACATTGCCTAAGGAACTATCCGTTCAGCACCTGGGACGCCGTTAATAATCACTCAACAGAATAAATAAACGTTGAACCTTGTTGCCTAGGTTGCAAGGAAGAGGCCGGGAAATAAAAGAAAGAGCTCGCACCGTTATCAGGCGGGAACGTTCCAGCCCACCTCGAGTGAATTGACTCCTTCACTGCCAGATGCGCGCTAACATGTGTACGTAGCTTCGCGCAGCGCACTCTTGGGTGCCTTCATTAAGAGAAGCGCGCCGATTAAAGAAAACAAAACTGCTTTGACGGCCCGGTCTCTAATATCTCAGCACCAGCTGTTAAATGAGGGCGCCGACATGTTTGCTGAAATCGTGGGTAATTGCTTCCTGCGCGTACTCGTTTTTTTTCTCTTCTTATTACTTGCGGCAGCGGTAATTGCTTAGCCCGTGTTATCGGCTGCGTGCCAGCATCCGCTCCTTTTCCGGTTATTTATCCAAACCCAGCAACACACCACAATGGCTGGTTGGCTGGCCAGATACTGATGCTCTATCGATCTTACGATGCAGAAGCCTCTAAATAGAGTCAATGTCCGAGCACTGGGGAAAGTTTTTCGAAACGTGACGTTAAATGTCCTTCACAGATGACCCATGTGAAACGTTCGGTGACATAATGCTCAACCCCCCTCCACCCCATCTTCCCTGCCCTGGTCTTTAAGGGAATAAAGGTCGTGGCTGCGGCCCACTAGCTCAGGGTCTGAGACCTCTGTAGTATACACATGGTACAGCAAATACAACCCTATCTATTCTTACAAATATGCAATACAATATTGATTACCTACATATTTGAGTAGTCAGGTTGTTTTGTTGATTAATTTGTCTCGTGAATGTGAATGAGAAAACAACAGCGCAAGACACACGAGGATGAGGCGACTACACACGACAGGCGCACAGCAAGCACCTGCTGTACTCTGTACTCGTCTCGCACTTTTTCTGTTTCGCGTTCATGTTTTCTTATTCCCGACTATATTTGTGTACACGCGGCTGGTTTCATCCTTCTCGACATTATATTGTGACACATCAGAGGCAGTGAGGAGGCTCATTACCCATGGCTACCAGTTCGATACCACGCGATGGCATTCTCACCGTGCACGACGCGCTCCACGCTTCGGTTGACAGATGCCGCGTCATTGGAGACCAAACACGTGAACTGGCTGTGGTCCGCGAGTCGTACCCGACCGATCTTGATGATGGACGAATCGTCCGGAGTCTCGATTACCCGCTGGGCGTGGTAGCTGATCCTGAGGCCGTTCTTCAGCCATCGGAAGCGCAGTTGAGGGTCACCGTTGGACACAGGGTACATGAGCCGAGACCGGCTGCCTTCTTCCACTTTGACCACGTCGGGAAAGAAGTGCTCGTCGATTGTTGGAGCCACTGCATACTGGAAAAAAAGCGTGTGCGGAATCCGTGGTGCATGATTCTTGTTAATTGTTTTATTTGTTCTAAGATGAATCGCTAGGTTTGTTGGTATAGCTGAAGTGAGTATCTAAAAATCCAGAGCGCTCAACAATGAAAAAAAAAAGTCTGTGTAATAGTGAAAAAGGACGTAGAGGAGGGCTGTACATCCAAATGCTCTTTGTAAAGTATTGAAGCTTAAGGAAAGACCACATATGAAGCGAGTATCACACAACAGAAGCGTTCGCGTTACATAATACTCTATTCCTTTGTATTATTTTTGCGCTTTGAAATCCTTGCTAGGAATGCTCACTTGTTCCTTTCATAACATGTGGGACCGTTAAAACAAGTACAGCATCTCTTTGTAATTCGCTTGCACACAGCTTGAAACTAGTGTTATAGCTATTGTAACGATGACCAACTGATTTGAAAACGCCCGAAAATTAGCAGACACTCGCATGAATATATTTGGGCCAATGAATGGATTATGACAAAGAACATGTCATGTGGTTATCTTGATCACGGTACTCATGCGTATACAAGACTTGGTTTACCTAGGCGCACTGATTTGAAGTGACGTTTCCTTTATTTTAACCTATAAATATAACGTAATTAAGCAGTAGTAGCTCCCTGCACAAGTAAGGCGGGATCATCGGCTGTATTTCTTATGCGACTGAAAAATTAATAGCAGTCGTGGCTTGCGTTCCCCGCACGCACGTGTGCCAGGGTGCGCCTTAAATCCAGCCGAATAAGTTTTTCGAGGTTGGAAGTAGAGTGCTGGAAGGGGGTGATAGGCAGCCCCGACGCCGTGAAGGAAACCCGCTGTGCAAATACGAGGGTATACGCGGAGAACCATGGCGCCACCGAGCCGAGTCGGTAAATAAACGAGGCCGGACAAGCTACTGCGAAACAGCTAGGCCATTTCGCACTTCAGGTTCCTAACACAAACACGCACATAGACGCATGCACAAATATATTAGATGGCGGCACGATATAGAGTAAGCATAGAGATTCGAAGGTGGCGCTGTCCTCCCTGCAGACGCAATGCGGAGGAGCGCAGAAAAGAGATAACGCGTCTAATTTGTGAATATCACGACGAGTATGAAAAGACGAGACTTATGAGTGAGAAAACGTGGACTTACTTACAAGCGGCCGATTTAGTCCTTTATCTGCGTATCATAAGCGTGAAGAAATATCATGCACATCTGCAAAGGCTACTAACGTCGCAATTAATGAGGGCGACCGCATATCATTACGGTCAGCAGTTCTGTTCATGTGATGGCACGTACATTTTTTTTTGCATTAAATGTACCGAAGGAGGTATGACTAATGCTGAACATTTTGACAGATTTGCCTGTCTGGTTGGGTTAACTAATTAAGACTTTCAAAAAGCTCCAACCAAAAAAATGGGTTTTAGTTCCCGACGTTTCGGAATCAACTCGATTCCTTCCTCAGGGGGAGTGACAACGGCGGTGTCGAGGTGCAACTCTTAACTTCTCTTTCGAACCAGCTGGGGAGAAGGAGGGAAGGGGAACCTGCCGTCAGTATACATTCACGGTCTAACCACAGCAAGAAAACCAATGCAAACAAAGTCGCGAGTGAGCGCATCCGTCCCCGGCCGGCCCCCGCCCATCAATCCCACACGTCCGCAGCAACCGCCGCAACCGCAACCCCCTCAACGCTCTCACCTCCAAAGAAGACGCGCCTTCCCTCCTTCTCCCCAGCTGGTTCGAAAGAGAAGTTAAGAGTTGCACCTCGACACCGCCGTTGTCACTCCCCCTGAGGAAGGAATCGAGTTGATTCCGAAACGTCGGGAACTAAAACCCATTTTTTTGGTTGGAGCTTTTTGAAAGTCTTAAATAGGTATGACTAATATTTTAAAGGCGTATGCTTCTATAGTGTAAACGCTATAGGAGGCAGGCACGTTTCGCCGACGAATCTCTTATGCCATTAATATCGTCCTGTTCATAATTATTGGACGCTCCATCTTAAGCGCACGATTCCAATGCGTGCTCTTTTGATATGTGTAGTCCTTAAATTTGTGTATTCTTTGCAATCGAGCTCAAAAATGAAATCAGCACCATTATATTTTTATTTTTCTGCCATGGTAATCTTACTCGTTAAAAAATGGCAAATTAGGCGAGTTGGTGCGCATTCATTTTTCAAGTAAATGAATGCGCACCAACGCACCTAATGTTAAAACGTGTGCTGTGAACCATAGAAATAAGTATGTTGCATGCGCAGTCGAGTTGTTTATCGCATATCATTGTTATTTGATCTCTGATATATTGAACAAACGGGCCATAGTGTTATTGAACGGCTGCGTTAGCATTTTCTGTCTTTGCAGAATGATTGACCTTTTCATTTGGCAACTCAGTGTGCCACGTGCAGTTTTTCACATGGTTCTTAGAGCCCCATTATATTATTAAGCACTGTGACCAGTTCGCACGAGAAGCCTCAGAAGCTTTTCGTATTAGCAAGTCTTGTGAAGCTTGTGTTGGCCAACTCTGAGTGGTGTTGCACTAAAAAAGACTTCTGTCATAGATGAGTGTATGACTTAACATTTTTTTGTGATGCTGACAGCACTTGACATTCGCGGTTTTACGCTCAGAAGTTCAGGTTACCTTCCAATAAACTTTCATTTGCGAGTGCAGCGCTGTATGCCTTCCCTCTATTCCTTTTCTACGTTTTTTGCGCGCGCTGTATTTCTCCAAAAATGATAACGCCTTAAGATCGGAGCGCGCATGAACCGTGTCAATAAGTTTTGTGAAAAAGAGAATTCACTGACGACGGGTGTCTTCGTACATAGGTGCTGCTTTCCAGCGATAGCTCCCATATAAGGTGCACTGAAAACGACGAGTGTGATGAAGACGTGATATCGATGGCGTTCACAGCGCAATGAAAATTATTCGTTACACCATAAAAATAAAGCGTTACCCATTAGCAATACCTCAATGATTGGGTTACCGAGAAGAATAAAGGAAAGTTAAAATCTTCAGTTATGTATCCAACATTGATGGTTGTACAAAAAATCTACAGAATTATAATCAGCCCATACTTTCTAATCTTTGTGAATTATATATCGCACTCTGAGTGCAACGATGCGCGGTTTGTGCTTTATGCTGTCCTCAACATAACGAAAAATGGCTTGGATTGTTTCATTCATGTATATTTGGGAAGTGAAATAACTTACCGACCACAACTTACCAACTTACCGACCACAGAGACGTTGAGAATGTCCCGTGTTGGCACACGTGTATTTGCCTTCGTCGACAAACTTGAGTGCCTGTTGCACAAGAAGGCACCCTCTGGTGCCCACCGACAGCCGATAGTTGACAGGAAGCACCATCCCGTCTGCAAGAAGGAGAAGAAGAAGAAAAAAATCAGCAGATATCATGTACCGCGGGAATCGAGGTTATGCGAAGCATGCGCAGGGTGGCGACTGTAGCGTAATATTTCACATTGAGCGAAACGATACGCAATGACGCTAGAGAAATGTGGAAGTGGTATACGCACACTCATATGTTGAAAAAGTCGCATATGTATTATATAACCAGTTGTTAACCGTTGCGTGACTATGCCAACCGCAACATCCGTGTTACCAACACCAGACGCGGTAAGCTGATATGTAGTGCTCATATTCTTCAATACTAGATAACGCGAATCCGAACAGGAGAAAGAAGGAACACAGGTGCACAGGTCAGGCACTACTCGCAACTAAGCTTAATTTAGGAAAGTTTCCCTAGATATATGGTACGCGGCCGAGTGGCACGCGCAGGCGTAACAGTTGCAGTTGTTAGAGTTGCATTACAGTTGTGCTCATACTTCTCCGTTATGACGGAGGACGCAAGTACGTTTCACGAACCTGTGTGTATGTGTAGAAGGGGTTCTTGACAGTCCTTGACCAAGGTCATCATCACCGTCATCAGTGAGCACCAGCAGCTCGACCGGACTTGTTATCGTATCCGTTCGTGATCGCACCTACGAGGAGTCCAAATGTAGTGAAGTGCGAGGTATAGTGCAGCTGACGGAAATCCTGGATGCCTCTTACGATGAAATGGTCCATGATGCCTCCTGCCCTGGACGTGGCAGCGAGGTCTTTTGATGCCCTGTCCACATCCAAGATGTCTTTCACGCAGTATAAGGACCAGGCATTGTTGGGTCTTGATAAGTCAATGATGAAGTCACCGGTAATGATCAGAGGCCTGGTTCTCTCGGCAGATTTATTGTAGGGTAGCATTCATCCCGGTTGTTTTGTAATCCACGTAGTCCACGTTGCGGACCACGTCGACGAGTGGATGGTAGTTCAGCCTAATCCAGGGGTGTTCTCAGGGGAGTAGCCAAGGGGGGGGTTGGGGGGGTTCAACCCCCCCCCCCCGAAATTTTTCAGTTTTGCTTGGGTATATATACACGCACACATACAAACGCACGCACGAACATACATCAAGTATGGTTGAACCCCCCCCCCCCCAAAAAAAAAATTTCTGGCTACGTCCCTGGGTGTTCTATCTTCAGCTTCCTCACTTTCCTTGCGTCGGCCGCGGTGTTGCAGCGGTTACGGTGCTCGGCTGCTGACCTGAAGCTCGAGGGTTCGATCCTGGCTGCGGCGGTCGCAATTCGATGGAGGCAAAATGATAGATGCCCGTGTACTGCGATCTCGTTGCACGTTAAAGAATACCAGATGGTCAAAATTTCCGGAACCCTTCGCCATGGTGTCTCTCATAATCATATCGTGGCTTTTGGGTATAAAACCCCCCAAAAAAATTCGGCAGATCCCACGTACCGTGGGAATCGATGCTATGCGAAGCATGCGCGGGATGGTGACTGTGGCGTAATTTTTCATATTAAGCGATACATTACGGAATGACGCTAGAGAAATGTGTAAGTGATACACACACACTCATATGCTGAAGAGTCGCATATGTATTATATAACTAGTTGTTTACAGTTGCTTAACGATGCCAACAGCAACATGGGTGTTACCAACACTAGATGCGGTAAGCTGATATGTGATGCTTATATTCTTCAGTACTGGATAGCGCGAATCCGAACAGCACAAGGAAGAAACACAAATGCACAGGACAGGCGTTACTTGCCACTAAGCTTCATTCAGCAAAGTTCCCCTGGATATACACACAGCCGAGTGGCACGCGCAGGCGCACTGCACGTACGTTACAGTCACAGCAGTTATTACAGTTGCGTTAAAGTTGTTATGCTTATACTTGTCCGTTATGACGGAGAACGCACGCACGTTTCACGGACCTGTGTGTATGTGTAGAAGGGGTTCTTGACAGTTCTCGAACAAGGTCATCATTACGATGATCAGTGAGCACCAGCAGCTGTATCGCACTTGTTAATCGGATCCGATCGCTATTGCGGCTACGAGGGATCTTAAGTGTAGTGAAGTGTGAGGTATAGCTGCAGCTAGTGGAAATTCTGGATGCCTCTTACGATGAAATGATCTATGACGCCTCCTGTCCTGGACGTGGCATCGAGATCTATTGATGCCCTGTCCACATGCAAGCTGTCTTTGACGCAGTATAAAGACCAGGCGTTGTTGGTTCTTGATAAATCAATTTTGAAGTCACCGGTAATGATGAGAGGTCTGGCTCTCTCGCCAGATTTACTGCAGGAAGCATTGACCCCGGTTTTTGCGTAATCGACGTGATCCACGTTGTGGACCACGTGAACGAGTGCATGGTAGTTGAGCGTCTTCCAGGGGTGTTCTGTCTTCAGCTTCGTCACTTTCCTTGCGTCCGCCGCGGTGGTGAAGCGGTTATGGTGCTCGGCTGCTGACCCAAAGGTCGCGGGTTCGATCCCGGCCACGGCGGCCGCATTTCGATGGAGGCAAAATGCTAGATGCCCGTGTACTGTGCGATCTCGGTGCACGTTAAAGAATACCAGATGCTGGCAATTCCGGAGCCCTTCGATACGACTTCTCTCGTTATCATATCGTGGTTTTGGGTCATAAAATCCCGACAAATATTATTATTATTATCCCTTTCCTTGATTGTCAATGTGTGCGTTTGCGATTAATGTGTTGGTTGAGACTTTGTATCACCTGTGGCACAGGCCCGCATAACATGAACTCTGGTATGCGGGTGTGTGCCACACGTGACTGAGAGAAAGGGTTTCACGACGTACGCGGCAGGTATTTTGCGTTATTCATGTCATGATCAGTGAATCTTGTTCGCCATACACTGATCCCCTGCTAGGCCAATTTTGGTATACTACAAGTTATGGAGACGACCAGGAGAGCGCCCAGACGTAGGCGGCTAGATAGATAGATAGATAGATAGATACGTAGATAGAAACGCCCAAAGTGCCTGAGGTTCGCTAAGAAATGCTTCGCATTTAATAATATTATCACTTTCCTTGCGTGTCAATGTGTGTGTTCGCTGTTACTGTGTTGATTGCGAATCTGTATCACCTGTGGCACATACCCGCATAACATGAACTCTTGTATGCGGGTACGTGCCACACGTGACTGAGAGAAAGGGTTTCATGACGTACGTGACAGGTATTTTGCGTTATTCGTGTCATGACCAGTGAATCGTGTTCGTCATGCATTGATCCCTTGCTGTGCCAATTTTGGTATACTACACATTATGGAGACGACCACGAGAAAGCCCAGATGTAGGTGCATAGATAGATAGATAGATAGATAGATAGATAGATAGATAGATAGATAGATAGATAGATAGATAGATAGATAGATAGATAGATAGATAGATAGATAGATAGATAGATAGATAGATAGATAGAAACGGCCAATGTGCCTGAGGTTCGTTAAGAAATGTTTCGCATTTAAAAAAAACGTTTATTGACCATATAGAGTCATCTATAAGGGGAAATAGCCTACCATGCCACGTCTGCGAGGTACCGTTGACCTCGTGGAACATCACCACCTACAACCCAATCCCGAGACAAACGAGACCACCCCCCCTCCCACCCAAGCTGACCTGGCACCAGCACCATCACCTGGCGCCGACTCCAGACGCACTCCTGCCCCTCCCCCTATGTTTACTAACGTATCTACCCTGACCTCATTAGTCCCCATTGCTCATTATGCGCGGAAATAGTCACCCTCTCCCCGCTACAAACAGAGAGGGCACAAGAACTGAAGACAAGGAAGCGGAAGCTCAGGTTGCATAGCGTTGAATAGGCACCGCACGTGGTTTCGCCAAACGTTTGAGCGTTTTTCGATTAGAATCAGAGCAGAGTCGTGCGCCACGTTTTAAAGGTCTTGACAAGCTCGCGACACTCTTTAGGAAGCCTGGCTGTGGCAGAAATAGGGGAACACATAGATGAATCCTGCTTTTAGGGAACTATCGTGTCGGTTGTGTGCGACGGGTGCCTTCCGTACAATAAGAAGAAGGGCAAAAAACCATTAGTGCAACGAGGGGCGGTATTGTAGGCATATAGACGCAGTGGTCGCACGAAGGGCGCTCCTTCGGCGTCCACTCTGGCCGAATGAGAAATTCACTGGTTATTATGGCGAGCAACAAAACTGCGCGTCTAGGGCGGCGTTCATACCCTTCATGCATAAAGAAGCATCCACTGCTGAGAGCCGATGAGAGAAACGTTGCCTTAGGGCTAACGCTTATGCCGATGAAGAGAATCACATCATTATTTAGGAATCGGCGCACTAAGTTAGCTGGAGTTTTAAGCAAGGAAAAAAATATATATCTCGTATCGCTCTGCCAAACAGAGATGCCGAAAGGGCCACCAATGAAGGATAGTCTCAGTCTGTGTGAGATAAATTTGGGTGCAAGCTAAGGATTTACTCCGCGCTGTTTCAGTTAAAGAGTAGTGTTTTTCGTATATGCCAACCTAATTCTGCTATGCTGTTCGCTTTTGTTTCGTCCGCTGTTCGGTGGGTTGCTCGCTAATGTAAAAAAAGAAAAAGATCTACGTGTGAAGCAACTAACAAGCGTGAGCGGTGCTGCTATTGATGGTGGTTCATTATAGCGATTATCCTCTCAGTGTGTCGATTAGCCACCTCAGGGATGACGTCGGCGCAACCTTCGTGTGCTCAACCTCTGCCTCACAACTTTCTTCCAATTTTGTAATAAAACAAAGAGAAAAACATTTACCTTCCGGTTATGATGATTCTCTTCAGCTAGACTAATACCAGTTCACTGCTCCAGAATGCCACAAAGCGACACATCAGGGAAGGCAGTAAATCGTGTTTGACAACGTACCGCATTACGCCATCACTGGGAAAAAAAGTAATTTATCTTTTACCTCACTACTTGGAGCCGTTGATCTATTGTGCATGCGTTATGAGGCGTGGATGCAGTCATATTCCTGAGAAGCAGCAACCTCGCGGGTTTACCAGTAAACATGTCTATAATTAACGTTGCAGTATGATCACAAGCTAAAAAATGCACCTAGTACTTTGTCTGGCAGCAAGCGCCTTGTCGCCGAAAAAAATAAACACTGAGAGTAAGAGTAACACAAGAAAGTGCGCTTTAACATGAGTTGCCTGTTGGCATATACACACTCCGCAACAAAATATTATCCCGCACATATATTTTCTTGACAGGCAAGAACGCTTAAGCTGTTATCTGCTAAGCCGGCGTGATTCTATGTTTGTGTATCTCTATTTGTCTGTCTCTATGGTTCATAATGTGGCAGCGACGCCCATAAACACAGACACTCGCAGAAACACTCCATTTCACGCCGAATGCCGTCTGCGCCAGAATGCGCAGGCTCGGAATAGAAGGAAGATACAGATGCGGGGATCACGGTGGCACATTTGCGACACGACCCGCAATCACTTATCGCACAATCTGGGTGCCCCGAATACGCGACAGCGCATAGAATATCCGTGTGGCTGAGCCCGGTCTCGCTTAAATGCAGGCGCACGAGCATGCTGCTGGGTTTTGTGGTTTCGGAACATAAGCACAGTCGTGTGGTGAAACAATGAGCCATTTCTCGCCGTTACAAATAACGTCTCGTTTCGCACCCAGGAGGAAAAACTGTCAGCAATGCAGGGCTGATTAATGACGCAGTAACAGCCTCGTCTGCATGACTCGTGCAGGATGGCTCCAACACAAATAAACTTAGTGCACATTCGAGCGGTTTGTGTACCGAGAAAGGCTCCATTATGTTCGCACGCTCCATTACGTTACATCCTCGCTCTATCTCAAATCTTTATTCTTCCAACTCCTTGTGATAGCAGGCTTTACACTGCTTTGTGTTTTTAATACGAGAATGAAATGCGCACTCGCCGCCTAGAGCGGTTTACAAAGGCTTTCAAAAGAAACTTTTACGCTGAAATGCAGCGTGAAATGCGTCTTTCTCCCACTGCGTGCGGGTTCAGGGATGAAAAGGCAGCCCGGTAATGTCATTTGAAATACCCGCATAATAAAGAGAACTGCAGAAATTCAGAACAGCGTCGCATTCAGAATGTGGCTAGGTACAATGAATGGTTCCCTGAGTGTCACAACTAGACCTCTGCTTCGAGGTGCCGCTAGGCGTCAGGGCGGTTTAACCTTCCAGGCATTGTCCACATTCATTTTTTTTTGCTTTCAAAGCCGCGATGAATAGGATGCGGGAATCTGTTTGAGAAATCCTAACCCGAAAAATATGTGCGTCCGATCGCAGTCGTGAGAGATAGAGACGGTGAGAGATATGGCGAGATAGATAAAGAACGAACGAAAAATTGAAGAAATGAATTCACCAAACAAAGACGCTACATTGAAACTACAGGAAATAAATTCGATTTCTAAACTGCAGTCTCGGTAATCTGGTTGCAAACGATGCCGTTCAGAGTAAGCAACCATGTGCAAATACTAGAACGATCGCGACTGCGCAGTGAATGTGATAAAGCTGTAGAGAGCGGGTAGCCCTGACATTATTCTTGTCATGTGGAAGTATATACAACGATCGTGTTGCAGCAGCGCAGGTCTACTTTGAAACTGATCGTTTTGGGAAGAAGAGCACCGTGACAGGTGTATAAAAAACAACAAAGAAAACAGGATCATCTTATGCAACACCTGAGTGGTGGCCAAAAGGCAGAAAAATGATCAATAAATAAAAATATTTAGTAAAAGAAAAACGACGTCTCTTTTCCCGCGTGTGGGGGCTGATACGTCGTTTTTCATTTGCATGTACAAGGTCTATTCACAAAGTAAGGGCCGTTTGCTAATATTTAAATAATTACGCATTAGAATGAACATTTAATTGTGCAGCGTCAACTGGTAATTCTTTGCGAAGACACTGAATTTACTGTTGTGATTCAGTAGTCGTCTGCTTGTCGGGGAATTCAAACGACAATATCTCCGAAAATCGTTACTCGCGCATGTTGTGAAATGCGAACGGTAATTCAATTTTTGCTTGCACAAGGATCATCAGCTTCTCAAATTTATGCGTATTTGTGCCTAGTTTATGGACATCAAGTGATGAGTCGAGGAAAGGTAATAAAATTTTGTGAGGACTTCACAAATGGCCGCACAAATGTGGACGACTAAGAGCGGAGTGGAAGGGCCAGATCCCAGACCTATGAAACTGTTCAACAAGCGGACCGGGCATTGCGACCAGATCGAAGGCTGACAGTTAGTCGTCTGTCGGATGAAATTCCTCTTGTCAGCCGCACTATATTTTGCACGATTATAACTGGAAAGCCCGGATACCACAGTGTGTGCAAGGTGGATACTAACAATGCTTATCGACCAACTCAAACAGCAAGGAATTCCTAGGCGGCGAACTTCTATGTAGAGGGAATAAAGAAACTGGTGCAGCGGTGCGAAAAGTTTTTAGAATTTGGCAGTGATTATGTAGAAAAGTGAAGTAGTCTCGTGCTAAACTAAACCAGGAAATAAAACTTTTATTAACGAATATTTGTTTTTTCGGGTACCAAGCGGCCCTTACTTTTTGAATAACCCTCGTATATTTGTTTGTGGGTCAGCTTTCTTCTCAGGCCATGCCTCACCCCGGCCATGCGAAATGCCGCATTACATTCGAATCCTAAGCCTCACTGACTCGCGTAAATGCGCCTTCAAAAAGTCCGCCCAGAAGGAGGAGGCTGTCCATCGGATTTCGCTGCTACGTGAAATGCCGCGATTGAGGAAGGAAAGAAAACTAGGAGGGAGCGTCATATGACAGTCTTGAAGAGCGTTCGTAAAAAAAAATGGGGAGATAAAGGGCCCGGTCTCGTTATAGGCAGTTTCCTCTATTGTTCAGCTCACTTTGGTTGCGTTTAGTGCGGGCGCTGCGTTGTCCTTATCCTACCCAGAAGGCACCGCGCACCGCTCGGGTGCGCCGAGGCTAGCGGAATAGCGTGAATCTCCTAGTTTTTTTTCTTTTTGTTGTCGTTCTTTTTTTAACATGTCACCCCTAAGTTGATTCTTGGAGGCAGCGATCTTAATCTCACGGAGCATGTCGGTGAACCGGATCTCGTAGCGTACTCTTGGTGTCTCTAAACAGGTGAGATAGTATAAAGTTTTGCGGGGGTCCGGCTTACATACATCATGCTTTACAATGGGTCATTCCATCTTTGCGCAGCGCACAAAACTGACAAAGCACACAAGACAAAATCCCGTCCCGTCCACTTCTCTTGTGTGCTTTGTCAATTTTGTGCGCTGCGCAAAGATGGATAAGTTCCAACTCGCCCGCCTATCAGTGCAACTATAGTTTAATGGGACATTGGTACTCATTAGTTACGTATATACTTTAGCTCTTTAAGGGACGATTTCTTGCGCCATATGTGACACGCCAGGATTTCACCGGTTAAACGAAAACCGAAACGAGGAAATAGTGCATATGCCGTATTTTTCCGAGACGCCAAGAATGAGCGAGCGTCGTGATATGAACATTCGATCGACCTCGCTTCGTCAGTTTGCGGACTGCGCTTGGGATTATAGCACACATGGACCACGTACAGTTAGCCGCAAAAGATTACGGGCCACGCCAGCCCGTGTCAGACTGCCTGTACGCGCCACCTAGCGGTGCGTCATCTACCTCCGAGCGCTGCGCCGGGCTTGAAATGGGACTTCTTGATATTACCTCGTATATCAGTTCTCTATTTACGCGCAGTACATTGTCAACTCGTTCTTTTCACGCAAAACCCTTATCTGCAGTATGAGCGTCACACTTTTACTTTGATAGCAGAATTAAAGCTACCGCGGCGTGCTTCCAATGGTATGTCGTAGGAAAGACAGCACTTTGTGAGTAGTATTGTGACTGAAAACAGAAGCATGCAGCCACGGCTGTCCAAGAGCACGTCATGTTAAAACGTGAGTGGTGGGAAATATTCGTGCCCAGTGGGAAAATAGCGAGGTCATCGATTAAGGCATGGATGCGTCTAGGGCATCGCGCTGGGGTTGACCGCCGCTTGCGTAGCGGAAACATCGCAAGGAGGCTGTTGGCCTCGCGCTCGCGTGGTCCGTAAACGTTTGTGTTTCACTGTACGGTAACTAATACAGAAGAACTGACACCACTGCAACCGTTGTCGTGAACGGTGACGACATTCTGGGCTCATCGGCGCTTCGTTTTGGGCTTAGATGGCTGAATTTCGTGGAATTTAATTAGTCTCAAATCATTACCATAAGCCACTGCTTAAGAATCTCGAAGCCGCACTGGGCTCGTCTCAGGTGGCAACTCAATATTGAGACGACCGCCTGTCTCCTCTCTTTAATACTTTATTGTTTTAATATTTATGTAACATTTTCTATGTCTTTGGCCATCTTATGATGTCTGCTGCGACACATATAGTAATTATGAAATCAGCAAGGAAATATTCCATGTCGCTTACCTTTGCTGACTTTCGGACCGATTTCTTGAAATCCTAGGTGCCTAGGTATCCTTAACCACATTTATAAAAATATGCCGACACACTCAATGATGACGCGACCGAATGCTTGTTGCTGACTGTAGGCTGGAGTACGTCAGACTTGTTTTCGTGTTGTGATTAATTGCATAATTAAGTTATTTTAAATAAATAACTTTTGAAGCGGCGAAGCTGGGTAATAAAGTCCAATGAGAAAGTCGGTTTGCAAAACGTTCGATTAGACAGTTTCTAACGTTCTATCCATTAAGTATTAGTGTTTTTCTTCTTACAACCGATGCCCTCGAAGTAACAAAAAATAACACATGACGTGAACGCTTGCGCGCCTATGAGCGCCATGATTCGAGTGCTCCCTAACGTTCGGCGTACAAACACTATGCTTCCCGCGCGCCACTTAATGATAGTGATAAGCAGGAGCAGCGGTTATCGCTATGGGTGTGCGAATAGTGAATTTTAATCTCGAATCGAATTCGAATCGAATAGTGCCGAATAGTGGCCAAAAATATCGAATATCGAATCGAATATCGAATAGTATATTTGCACGAAATGTGTACCACGAGTTACGGCAAGACAAAGGAAAAATCAGGGACGCTACAGCGTGCTGACAGCTTCATTATGTACTTGTTCGGGAGTGGCTTTTGTTTCACCTTTAATGGGCGCGCAGTTGTGTTGACAGAAGAGCCGTCATGCCAGTCAGCAACGGCACTCCTCACCTCCTAACAGAGGGGGTACGGTAGGGAGTTTTCTTTCCCCATGGTCGAACAATAAGGCTCATTTGGCAACGTTAACGTTGTGCTTCATCGCCGTGGGAGCTCCGGGCCCAAAGGTCTTCGGGCGCCCGTTCACAGCAGCGTTTTCATTGCGCGCCGGAACAATGGGAGTTTCTGAAGTAGTGGTGCGGTGCGGCAGTGGTGACTGCCCAGCTTGAACAAATTTTTACATGCAGTGCCAATCACCGAGGGTTTCGCAGGCCAAAGTCAGGTCGTTTTACGGCGCCTTGCGGCATATGTGACCGAACTACGCAAGAAGTCCGTACCTCCGTGTCGGGATCGAGGTCGTGAGGACTTGACAGTTTTCTCGTGTGTGTTT